>NC_056747.1:489138628-489211128 GCF_019279795.1 Protopterus annectens
AACATTACATTCAAAAACAGAAATATACCTCTGTGAAATGTTCCAAACTAAGTCATACTTCATTTTTCCCCACATCGTTTTTATGGTGTTGCCGTTGTTCTGGTTCTCTCTTGTAATGTCCCCGTTGTTCTGGATACCTCATAGATTTTTTTTCTGTTTTGATTTGATGGGTAAGGATAAAAAAGGTTGTTGCAAGATCACCCCACCACTTTTCGGTCGAACAACTGGTTCAGAAATGCTATTTACACCAGGACATTTCTCTACAGTATCCTCCTTCACACCAGATGCATGTAAAGGCGGAAACCCACTCTCTGTCAAAGGCGTTTCATATTCAGAGGCATTTAACTGATAGGCAGGAGAAGTAACCAATAACGTACTTGAAGTGGATGCTCGATTAGCATTAACACATCCCACCTCATTAATATGTTGGATTACAGGAACACTATTATTGGTCCTGGATTGACAGTCCTCCTTGGACGAAGACGACTGAGAAGTAATCATTGTCACCCCATGTCCTAGTTTAACTAGGTGCAATGAATGTCTGGAGTCCCCAGTATTCACTTCCTTTCTCCTCAACCACATAAATACATGATCCAGCTCAAAATCTTTGGTGTCTCACTCAATTTTCTGTCTTTTTAACAAAATCAATTTTCGCTCATAGACCTTCACATTATCAAGTGTTACCAGTAAGACAGGAGTCAGCATATTCAGACCCCAACATATCATATACTTGTCCATAGCACAACTCAATGTCATTTATAAATTGTGCTTCAATACATAGAAAATGTTCATTAAGTAAGCACATATATGAGTAGCTAGTTTCAAGGTTAATTTCTTGCCATGTGACTAAAAACTCTGAGACTCTCCGTATGTGGGGATTGTGAGTATCCTAAGACCACAGGGAATGATTTTGTGTGCCACAAGCCTCCAGATGCTGTAGCTGTAATTGTAACCTCTTTAGCTGATATAAGTTATCTTCAAACTTCCTTGAAACTTCACAAAGTCTCTGTGCATCATTGTTATTCAAAAATTCATCAGTTACATTCTTATTTGTAGTCTCAAATAACAAAGGGTTACTTCTCCGATGTAATACCTGATCCAAAGAACCTCTGAAAGTCTCTGCTTATGCTGTTTACACTTCCAGTCCCGGTTCCATTAGCAATATCCTCAGCCATGCCTGTTTGGTGATATAATAAGTAAAATGCACACAAATGAAGAATCCCCAATAAACAGCTAAAATAAGTCAAGTTGTAAACTCTAAGGGAAGTCGAGGAGCAGAAGTCAAGAAGTAAGAAATAAAATCCAAGAAAAATTTATTGTACAAATGGTGAGCGCTTTCACAAATAAATTGGTTCATCAGACCAAATTCAAACAATGATGTCACATCCTTTTTATGCCCATTAAAATTCAAATGAACCAATTATTCATATGCATCACCTTTTGTTATATACGTTTTAATATGTGTATACATTATGTATTATATATTGCGCATATATTTTTTTTTTTTTTAGTACTTTGTAGCGTGATGAAGCAATTTATTTGTGAAAGCGCTCCCCATTTGTACAATAAATTTTCTTGGATTATATTTCTTACTTCTTGACTCCTGCTCCTCGACTTGCCTTAGAGTTTACAATTTGTGTGTGTGTATGTATGTATGTGTGTATGTGTGTGTGTGTGTGTGTGTGTGTGTGTGTGTGTGTATGTGTGTGTATATATATATATATATATATATATATATATATATATATATATATATATATATATGTGTGTGTATATATATATATATATATATATATATATATATATATATATATATATATATATATATGTATGTGTGTGTGTGTGTGTGTGTGTATATATATATATATATATATATATATATATATGTGTGTATATATATGTATATATATATTTACGTGTGTGTGTGTGTGTGTGTGTGTGTGTATATATATATATATATATATATATATATATGTGTGTATATATATATATATATATATATATATATATATATATATATATATATATATATATATATACACACATATACATGTGTGTGTATATATGTAGCAGCCATGGTGGTGCAGCGGTTAGCGTTGCCACCGTACAGCAAGAGTTTCTCCGGTGTCTTCCATGCGGAGTCTGCATGTCCTCCCTGTGGTCGTGCGGGTTTCCTCCAGGTGCACTGGCTTCCTCCCATATCCCAAAGACGTGCTGTAGGTGGATTGGACACTCTAAATTGGCCCTAGGTGTGAGTGCATGCATGTGTGTGCCTTCTGTGGAAGGTTGGGCACTGGGCTGGCAACTCAACATTGTAAAACTCCACTGCCAATCATGAGCAGACAGGTGATTCACTGTGGTGACCCCTAACCGGGAAAAGCTGAAAGAAGATGTATGTGTGTGTTTGTGTGTGTATAAAATCAGAAACTCAAAGGCTAGTTAAACAAATATAATTTATTCATAAATTTTCTGCCCTGAGGTTAATAAACTTGTTGAAATCTCATCATTTATTCTCAAAGATTGCATGGCATCAAGTAAAATCTGGCAATATACTTTCCTGTATTCAAGATAGGAAGACCAATTTCCTCCCTAACATTCATCTTAACGTTTTCCAATACACACACAAATCTTTTTATTTTATTTTTTTTTTTGCTGGTATATTCAAGTCTTAAGTTTTTTCTCTATCTTGCCTGTATAAAAAGTGTAATACTACAAAAAGGTGGTTGCAAAAACCACTCCCCATTGTGTTACAGTTATAGGTTCCTTGGACTGTTAAAACCCTTGGACAGTTTGCCAGTATTGTATTAGTTAATAGATGAATCAAAATTGTTTACAAGTTCCACATTGTTTTCATCCCTCTTCTATTAATTCCTTGTTTTGTTTGTCCCTTATTGTTTATTTTTCCATTAAGTTCTTACCTTTTTATGTACTATTTTGGGACTTTATCCAAATTTGGTAATAATGTCAAACACTCCAAATACCTCTTTCCAGCTTCTTTCTATGATAGATTTGACCTCTGTGGTGGTGTCATCGTAAGTTAAAACCATAATATTACTCAGGTTGATGTCAGATTTGCCTGATGCAATAAATCGGTTGTTGCAAAAGAGGGTAGATAACTGGAGTCTACCTTGTAATATGTCTGCAGTTAACTTGTCTAACAACCATTTAGGATATTTTCTCCGCATGAGCATCTCCTTTAAAATGTTCAGTTCTTTGTTAAACATAACTTCATATGTAACCAGTGTAGACAACCTTATTTGTCCCTTGACCAAGTTCTTTTTCTGCCAAAAGGGATAATTCCTGCCAGTGTAAAAAAAAAAAAAAAAAATTATTGTTGGAATTAGTAGGCTTTCTGTAAATTGTAGATTCAAACTGCCTGCATATTTTTGTGTAGATACACATCTAATTAATTACAACAGCTGAATTCTTCAGTGTATGTCAACACCAAAAAAGTGGTCATATTAATATACTCTTGTGGTATTTTTTCAACATCATTCTATAAAATTAATGTTATCCAAATATCTGTAATACCCGATGAAGCAGCGTATACTTGTAACAAAAACAAACTACTCAAAATAAAATGACAAACATTGAGGTGCGGAAACTGAGAGGCAAGAGAAAATGTAAAAATGTTTATTAACACAGAATACATTCTGGTCAAGTGCTTTCGTCCCTACAATTGTGCGACTTCATCAGAACCAGGATATGAATTACTAGTTCTATTTAAATGATTAAAAATCATGTGATCACAATTTAATACAAAACCTTATACTAATGAACCCTTTTTCAAAGTGTTTGGATCCTTAAGGAAAAATTTTCCAAAAAAACCCACACAAAATATGTTCTATGTAAATACAATATTACACCATGGAATTATGTAATAAATGGAAGCTCAGGTGTGTGAAACTTATTTACAACTCTAAGGCTTTAAACTTTAAGATGGGGAAGGAGGGAGGTGCTGTCATTCCAACTTGGTGGTGATGTGGCATTCAACTTGAGCTGCCGGTGCAGTTAAACGTCTCTCTCTCCCCTCCCACCACCCTTCTCGGCAATCCTTCCTCACTATGTCTTTTACACCAAACAAAAGCTGGGGCTGCACAGAAAAGGAAATTTTAAAACTTAAATCTCTCACTAAGTTGGTCTCTTCTTTGTTTAAGCGCTAATATCTCTCTTCATATTATGAGAAATGATAAAGGGGCAGAGATGGTAATAGTGGACACTTAAGTACTACAGTAGTCATTTTTTATATTTTAAATGGTTCAGATATGATGCATTTTATATGTTTTTTTTATTTGGAAAATTTCTCCTTATAAGGAAATAAATATTTTGAAAAAGCATTCATTAGTATATTGTTTTGTATTGTGATCACATGATATTTAATTATTTAAATTGAATTGGTTGATTCACATTCTGATTTAAGTCCCAGAATTGTAGGGTCTAAAGTGCTTGACCAGATTGTATTTCATGTTAAACACTTATACATTTTCTCTCTCATCTCCATTTCCGCACCTCAACACGTCTATTTATTTTAAATGTAGACCTCTCAGAATTGGAGGAGAACACATTTTATTTCCTACAACCAAAGAATAATGTTGGCAAATACCTGGGCTGAAGAAGCTTTCTTAGTCACCTCAGTCGTTAACGTTGTTTATTTGAGAATGTTTTAAGTAAACACCTTTTGGTATTTTGTGTAAAATTTGTTCCTATGATGAGAACTTCAATAAAAATCTCCCAACTTTCATCGTGTGGAATAACCAAAAATAAATCTTTGATGTGTGCTTAAATGTCATCTCTATATTCAAAGCTTGTTGGACTCCTCAAGAGATTCAAAAAATCTTTTAAAACATGAGGTTTATCAACAAAAACGTCTTTTAAAATCTTGTCAACTTATTTGGCTATGGGCTGTACTTTGGAGCCTGTAGCAGCAACAGCAAGTCTTATACGTGGATTCACTGACTACTTGTGAATTTTGGGTATCCTGAAAATAGAAGGAATCGAAGGCTTCTTCACCTTTTAAATAATTCACTTTTTTGGGATAAAAGTGGAACAACAAATACAAGTCTTCCGTACTCAAATCTAACCATTGGTTTGCTATATTCACTTCACTTATTGAAACTAAAATTCACTGACCTGAAAATGTTTGTTGCTAAGTTCAAAAAGCAGGTTTTGTTCATCTTTTGTTAGATTAGATCATGACTGTCTGCGGTCCTTGCCACACCAAGGTCTAACATCTGCTTTACATACCTTTTCAAAAAGAGCAATAGGAGGTAAAAATGGGTGCTGAAGTACTAGTTCTGTGTAAAACTTGCATCTCATTTCTTAGTGGGATGTTATCCAGCAACTAATTTAAATTTAATTTCTTAATAAAAAGTGTTTAATTCCATAATTGTATCAATCAAATTAAAATCAGTAGGTATAAAACTGAAACCTTTTCAAAATCAGAGACCATGTTCAATTATTTCAATGTTACTGTAATTGTAAATTTTGAGAACATCTAATTCAAATACAGTAATGTCCGTGAGATAATCTCTTACTGTTCGTAGCATACTTGCTGCTTCCCTGTCCGTTGTTTGCTGGTCTGATTCCAATGCCCCTTACCTTGTACATTTTCAGCATATATTACGATCTATTGAAATGGTGCTGTTTTGGCCTGTAATCTCATCGATCCCCTTTGAAGACGGTACCCATCTGAAAAATTCTGAGTATCAAACCTGTTGCTCATTGTTTTCTACGTTAGAATTAGCATTGGAAATAACTGGTGGGAGCAGAAAATTGCTTAACTGCTTTAGGAACAGGCTAAGCTTGTTTAAGGTCATAATCTTGTTGGTCTTAATTAGCTTCCTTTCTTTTCTTTTTACCTCTTAGTAATGTAGTTCAGCACTATGGAAGGCATTCAAGTAAGTCCTCCATCAATGAAAACATTGTCATCCACGATAGTTTGTCACAACAATGTGTAATTTTATTTCTTTCAGTTTACTTGTAGTGTGCTAGTTATCTAATAAGCAGATGCATGTAATCCAACCAGTTTGGTGAAACTTCTAATAGTTCATGATGAAGTACAGAGCTGTTGGGAAATTTAAAAACCCTGATCCCTTTTGGTACACTGTATAAACCAATACAGTCATGAAAAAATATATTATCAAGTTGCAACATTCGCTATTTCTTAAGTAACGTATCCAGCTCATATGTCTTTTCTTTCAGCATTTCATCTCTACTAATATTGAGTCCACCATGTTGCTGTTTGTCAGCACAAATTCCTTGCTGTACCATCCATCTAACTGGTAGAACTCCGTGATAAGAGCACTGGGTGTTGGAATGTTGGTGTTTAAGGCAGTCTCACCATGGTTAGCTAAGGTGGCTTTGTTAGATACCATTTCCGAATAAGTGGGACAATGTCCTTCCCTACAGACAATCTGCAATGTGTTAATGTGAGGAGGCAAATGATCACCATTGTGAGTTTGGGCTGGGTTGAAGTAATCCGGTCAATTTTAGTTGACACTTGAGTCAACAGAGCTAACAGCTATGTTTAAATCCAGATTTTTCACAGTATTAAGGTTTGGAGATTTTTACTGAAGCTCTTAATATATGAACAAATTTTTCACAAAATACCATCAAGGTATTAACCACATTTATGGATACAGTATTAAACAACTGTGTTTATTTTGATAGAGAATATTTTAAGTAGATGACTCTGTTTTGAGAAATGAAATATATGTTTGCCTCCAAGTTTGAGATCTGTATTTAAATAATATAGATATTTAGATGGTGCATTCATATTATGGGAAGATGATAAAGTACCACATTTTGAGTATATTAATATGATTACTTTTTTGGTGTTTACATGCACTGTAGAATTCGGATTTAATTATATAGGTGTGCAGCTGTATAAAAATAAAATGCACAAGGAGGTATGAATCTACAATTTAAAAAAGTGCACTTATTTCAACAATTTTTTACACTATGACAATAATCCCTTTTTGCAGAAAAAGAACAACTTGGTTAAGGGACAAATAAGGTTGTCTAGACTGGTTATGGATGAAGCTATGCTTAACAAAGAACTAAACCTTTTCATGTAAAGAAAATATCCTGAATGGTTGTTAGACAAGTTAATTACATCCATATTACAATGTTGACTCACCAGTTATTTACCCCTTTTGCGACACCCCAAATTATTTATTGTATCAGGCAAATCTGGCATCAACCCTAGCAAGAGATTGTGGTTTTTGACTTGCAGTGACACACCATAGAGGTTAAATCTATCGTAGAATTTAATTGGAAAGGGGTATTTGGAATGTTTTGACTTGACTAACATATTTGGAGAAGAGTTTCAAAATAGTATATAAAAAAGGTAAGAATTAAATTTTTATTTGAAAAAAAAAAGATGAACAAGAGAAGGAATTAATAGAAGAGGGATGAAAAAACTTGGCACTTGTAACCAATTTTAATTCATTTATGAAACAACTAATATAGTATTTTAAACTATCCCAGGGTTTTAACAGTCCAAGGGACCTATAACTGTAACATGATGGGAGTTGTTTTTGCAGCTACCTGTTTGTCATGTTTGGCCTTTTATATAGGTAAGACCAGGAAAAACCTAAGGACTAGAGTATACCAGCAAACATATGCTATTAAGACAAAAGACTACACTAATGCCATAAGTAAACAGTTTAGAGATTGTCAAAGTTTTAAAAAAAAACTTTTCCAAAAAAAAAGGTTCAGATCAATTTTAGGGGAGGAAGTTAGTCTTATCTTGAATATGGGGATATTTATTGACAGATTTTACTTAATGCCATGCATTCTCCGGGAATAAACAAGATTTTAGTAACAGGTTTATTAGCGTTTAGACCAGAAAAATTATGAACAAATTATGTTTAATCTTTATCTGATACGTTTTTGCATGCATGTTTTTGTGTGTGTGTGTGTGTGTGTGTGATTTAAAAAAAAAAAAAAAAAAAAATATATATATAAAATCTACATATATGTATAGATATTTATGTACAGACATCTGTACATATATACATCTGTACATATATATACAGATATCTGTACATGTATACATCTCTATGTACAGATTTATCTCTACACATATATGTATATTTTATATATATATAAATATATATATATATATATATATATATATATATTATCGATATAGATTAGCTCTCTGTGTGTGCAATATATATATATACATATATATATATATATCTATATATATCTATATATATCTATATATATATATATATATATATATATATATATATATATATAGGTTATAATGGAAATACAGCGATAGTAGTCTATCAGAATACACTAATTATACTGAACGCATTTTAAGTTTGTTGATATCTAACAGAACGCTATGGTCTTATTGTTTGGATGGATTTGATAGAATTATGTACAAGTAACCCGTCTTAAGATGATTAGATGCATTTCAGTATTTATTTATTTGTTACATTCTAGTTGTGATTTTAATCTGATGTAGTTCTAACAGATTATCCACCTTCATTACTGGATTCATCAAATGTTACATCTTATATTCTTATCTAGGAAAGTATATGTTAAGCTAGGAATTTTTTTTTTTTTGACAGTCATGTCTTTCTTTATTGTACTTTTAAAACATTTTGTTTCTGACAGTTTCAAAGTTAATTTTAGAGTACAAATTTTTTATTTTATTTATTTTTGAAAAGCTGTGTTTAAATTACTTTTGGGGGGATGATGAAATGTTCTTAGAATGCTTTTACTGTGTTTTTAGTTGGAATTTTTAGTACTTTTTTTAAATTTGACTGGCTTATGCTGTTTAGTGTTCCCAGGAAAGAAATGCCATTTTCAACTTGACCATGAAACAAACTACAAGTCAAACAGCTGGTCCTCCTTCCAGCCGTAAAAAGAAAGATAACTAAACAGCCTTTGTGAAAACAGCAGGCTAGCAGTTTGTCTCAGCCTCAGGTGGGTGACTGTTATGTCCAAAGCTGGTTCCAAAGGTAAATTGGTTTATTGTGGCAAACCAAGTCAGGGATAAAATGAAAACTGTATGAAGAAATGCTCCAACTACAGATATATGCCAGGTTACTTATTAAAATAAGAACATGAAATACAAGTACAAATGCAAAGCTTTCGGGTGATACCCTTCAGTGCTAATGAACATCAACATAATTTATAGTAATCAAATGATCATATGATACAAGCCAACCAGTAAAAGTATTGATAATATTTAAAAAAAATCTCCTATATATCCAGACTAATTAACAGCGTAAGAATATTTTAAGTCAATGGTATTGCATCTGTTTCTTGGTTTAAAATTAGTTTAATGCTAATTGCATTATTTAAATCAGGTTTTGAGTCAGCTTTTAACCTTAAGATCCAGTTGTACTCACCGATTTCCAAAGCAGCATTGACATCACCTCTCCACATCCCCCCCATGTTCTTGTATACAATCTCAATTACTCTAAATTTGAAATCGTGACTGGAATTGGTACCTAACATGTCTTGCCAGTGCGTTTGTTTGAACATTTCTACATATGTCGGACTTTTGTTCAACAGTGCACTCTTCAAGTCTATGCACTGGAAAGACGTGTTAGATGCTGATTCCAATCCTTTCTTGAAGAGATTCAAGATTCTGAATCTGAACAGGAGGATTCAGGAATTTGTCTTCAGTTTTTCTGATTCAGACTCTGGGAGAGTTCACTTTCTGATTCTCCCTGTGCGAGTTTCTCTCTGTCTTGACTGTTGCTAGACTGTACCAGTGTTTTACGTGGGAGAACACTGAAGTTTCTTACTCCCTTCACAAGAACAATGTTGACAACACATTGGGTGGTAGATTAGCTCTCCTTCAGTAACACACACAGATGACCTTTTTGTACAGATCCACTAGTAGCTACAATGACCACAGATGCCTCCCTTCTAGAGTGGGTGGGACATTTCAAAGGGTGAATAATCCAAGGTACATGGTACAGTTTAGAGGTCAAATTTCACATCAGTGGCTTGGAGTTGAGGGTGGAACTCCCAGCATTTCAGGCTCTTTAGGATGCTTCCCCAATGGTGTGATTTCCAAACAGACAGCCAATATGGCTGTTTGATACCGCAACAAATGAGGAGGAACTTGTTCTTACCCCTTATGTCTAGAGGCCATGAGGGTTTGGCCTTGATAATCTCTCTCCACCATTTTCTGATAGCAGTGCACATTCCTGAGTGCTCCATTGTACTAGCAGACAAGTTGAACAGGGCCATCTCTTAACTCTTCACAAGTGGTCACCTATAAATCCAACAGTGGCAAATTTGATTGTCAGTTGCTGGGGCCAACCATGCTCCAACCTTTTTGCATCCCACCTCAACAAGTGCAGTAGTTATTTTGTTCCTGTGAGGGCAGTCACCAAGGGATGCTCTATTCCATAATTTGGCCCCCTGGTTTACTTTTAGCTTTTCTCCCATTACCCCCATGTACAAATTAATTCAGAAAGTCACAGTGCAAGGCAAAAGTAATCCTTATTGTCCCCGACAAACATTGTTCCCATTTTTGTAGCCTCATCTATTGTATCCTCCATGGATGCTGAACCAATATCCAGATGTTCTGTCGCATCCATCCAGACTGCCTCCTCCGGACCAGGCTACCATGAAACTAACCCCTTGGTTTCTCCAATTTTGTGATACCAGAGCTCCGAGTGACAGTGTTGACATTTCAGCTTCTCAAAAGCCTTTTACAAAAATTTGTAACAGTAAATTGATACAGCTTTCCTTTTGGGTAATAGCTACACTCTTTTCTGTGCTTCCATACCATCCAGTTTCAGTTATTAGCTGAACTCTTCCTCTGTCTATTCTACCATCAAGGTTCAGTTGGCAGACATTTCCAATTTTCATGTTGGACAAAATGATACTTCCTTGGCCTCTTTAAAATTTCAGAAGCCTTCTGTTGTGTCCCCTGAGACACAATTCTTCCATGGGATATTATGAGTATGCTGTAAGCTCTGACTCAACCTCCCTTTGAACCTGCTGCCACTATAGATACTTTTGAGTTGTAAGACAAATTTCTTAGTTGCAATTACTTCTGCCAGATGGATTTTGGAACTACAGGCACTCTCATGTAAACCACCTTATTTGGTTTTACTAAAGGATAGGGTTTCTGTTTGGACAGGTGCATCTTTCCTGCCAAAGGTGGCATCCACCAATCCCATAGAGTTACCAGTGTTCTTTCCCAAATTCTCAAACAAGGGGGAGTACATACTGCACATGCTAAATGTCCACCATCAGTTCAGGCTCTATCTTTAATGGACGAAACAGTTGAGAAAATTGGTCAACTTTTTATTGCCCCTGCAAAAAAGCTAAACTTGGAAGAGCTGTTACAAGAGTTACACTGTCCAGATGGCTGTCAAATTGTATTTCCTTTGTCTGTGCTTTGCTGGTTTAAATTTAGGGTCCAAATTGAAGGCTCATTCAACCAGAGCAGTAGCTACCTCCATTCTAAAAGGCTACCCATTGGTAACATTTGTGTAGCAGTAACTTGGTTCACTGTGCATACCTTTTGTTAATTCATTATAAACTAGACATGCAATACAGATGTCATTCCTCCTGTCCTTTATTGATACCACCCAGAAAGTCTGTTTCGGAATTTGTCCCATATGTTGACTCAGACGAAAATGGGCAACACTGGATACAAAAGTTATGTACTTGCCATAATTATAGATCCATGTTTGATTTTCATCCAGTTCAACCTCCTCTCCCTCTAGCTCCCATACCAGAGTGCTACATATCTTTAAATAGCTCTGAGATGATGGAGTGGTCTGTGGCCAGCATTGTCATATAAGCTTGGTATTTTTCTCTGGTCCCTTAAGTTTTGGTTTTATTGTTTACTATTTTTAATAATTCGGTCTGTATGATTTGTTGTAGGGCAAATGCGATCTGAGGTATTGGATTGGAGTTCAGGTAATTATGGTTAGGGGAGGATTTAAAGCCCTAGAACTGTGGAAACTTCATATTCTCTGCAGAGGTCTGATCCAAGTTCCCATATGTTGAACCCAACAAAATCAGACAACATAGATCTAGCGTTGTGAGAAGTGCATAACTTTGGTTTCTCTGCCTTACCCTTTGGACTATCCACTGCATCAAAAGTGTTTGCAAAGTGACTAGCTCCAGTTATAGCTCATTGCAGGACAGTGGATATCCACATTTTTCTGTATTTAGATGACTTGCTTATCTATGCAAAATCTTTTTCAAAATGTCAAACATTTTCTGAGAGATCTCTTCCACAAGCTGGGATTCCAGGAGAACATTCATAAGTCTTTCTTGACTGGGATGTCAGCTAGACTCCTCAGCTCAGAGCTTTTCTTCCATAGGAAAAGTAGATCTTTATTTTATTTTTGTTTTGTTAGTTATTTAGATCTTTATCTTTACTTGGATCTATTTCTAAGGTTTTCTACTCTGACTTCGGTCACTGGGAGGGAATACCTCAGGATTTTGGTTGTCATAGCATCTGTGATTCTCATGATACCCTTAGCAAGGTCCCACATTGAATCAAGTAATCTAACCAGACCCTGTACAGACCAACAGAACGTATTATGAAGAGAGGTATTATAGCATAAATGCCTTTTTGAACATTTATTATTCTTAAAAGAAAACTGTGGAATCATATTTATAACATTTCTTAATTCATCCACAGAATCGAAGATGTCCCATTTCCTTTTAATAATATCGCAGACCCTATAAACGTCCGAGGAATATGTTTAAATTAAAGCCGTTTTTGCTAAAATACCTCTGTTCATAATAAGATATTGACATCAGATAGAAATGGTACTTTTAAATGTAGAAATTGTGCAGCATGTAAATATATTCATACAGGCTTTAACTATACACATCCTAGCATGCATTTTAAAATAGAAACCAATTTTTATGCTGACTGTAGGACCCATAATATTATTTATTTTAATTATTGTATTAACTGTCATGCTTTTTACATAGGGTTCTAGAACATCAAAGCGATATCAGAAATAGGAAAGATACTAAAGCCCTTGCTAAGCATATAATTAGATATGGCGCAGACCATAGTTTTAGATTTTTAGTACTTGAGATCATTTTGAGAATTTAAGAGGGGAGGACATTAGGAATCGGACTGAATCCACTGAACAAAAGTGGATTATTTCTTTAAATGCTGACAAAGCACCAGGTCTAAATGAGGTTGTCTCCCTCAAACCATTTCTGAAGGCAAGACCTCTGAAGCATTGATTTTAGTAATGTTTTTATTATATGTATTCACATGTTATGCTTTTAACATTCTGTCTTGGTTCCTTTAAGAAATTGTCAGTTTAATTGATTCGTAATAGATTCATTTTATTTGCTATTTAAGTGGTTTGGATGCTTTTTGTAATCAGTCTGATGAAGCAGTGTAACATACCGTGAAAGTGTTTACTCTCTTATTTTTTTATGAATTTGTTTTTTATTTGAATTTTGCCTGCAGCTGTCAGTTCTGGTACTTTTATCTGTCTATTTGTATTATTTATATTGTACCGTTCCTCATTTTACTCTCTGCGTACTATTTTTAACTTTGGTACCATCTTGACAGAACTAAATCTTAAAACTCTCAGCTAAGACCTACCCGTAATGCCCCTCTCCTATTTACTTAAAATCTCATTTGCCACGTTCCTAGTCAGACGTGCTAGCTATCGCTGTCAAAGCTAAGTAGAAAATTGTTTTTAAGAGTTTCTTTTCAAAATTGTTTTATTTTTTAGTCAATTTAGCCTTTTCTCACTGTCGCCTATAACCTAATTCTATTCCCTACCCTTTACCTTGGTAATTTCATTTTTACCATTATTGGTACTGACCCTCTCTCCTGCCTTTGAATGGGCCCTTCCTTTCCACTTGTGGTATTTTTTTAAATACCATTGTTGGTATTCTCTTACCTTTTCTCTCCCTTATTTTGTTTTGTTTTTTATAGGATAGCCTTGTTGCCTTACTATGTCAGACAAAGCTAAGTTGGGGTTTAAACAGAGTGATAAGTGTGGGCAAAAGATGCCTAACTCTGATACACATGCTCGCTGTGTCTGCTGTTTGGGCGTGGATCATATTAAAGCTGACTGTGATATTTGTGCTAGTTTTAGTAATCCTACACTAGCAGAACATAAAAATAAACTTATTTTAAAAGGTTTAATCAAGACACCTTTTTTGGAGGCTCTGTCTGGGTCAGAGGTCTGTTCCCCCCCTCCAAAGACCAAAAAACATAAGGAAAAATGAGTCACTCAGTTCTTGCAGCTCAGTCCGTTACAGAACCGAGTCTACTCCGTGTTTCGCCAGCTCCCTTGGCGCAAATCTCTTCAATACCAGGCTCTGTGTCTTCTCCCTCAGTTCCTTCCATGATATTCGCCCCTATTTCGGTTCCAACCTTGGCACCACTGACTTCGGCACCGTCCTTGGATCCAACATTGGCTCCGATGACTCTACCTGCTTTGGCACCATCCCCAGCCATGGTGCCGACAGTTTCTTCGGCTCCATCCGCTCTAAAACTTGAGATATCTGCCAAGGACAAGATATACTCTCCAATTTATCCTTTTTTGGGGCAGAGGTTTAGCCCCTTTCTAGAAAGACCTGATTCTCCTTCAGAAACCTCCTTTAGATCCACTAGGAGTTTTTCTGAATTAGATCTAGTGTGGGTTGTGGACCAGCTTCTGGCAGCTATGGGATTGCCCATTCCAGCTAGACCTTCCATCCCTCTTGGCTCAGAATTTTATACTACATCTTCCCCTGTTTATCCTCCTCTGGCCTCTACCTAGATCCTAGAGATGCCGGTACCGCTGTCCACTCCGGTGCATACAGTCTCTGCTCCGACAGCAGTTTTTCCCCTGTTGGCACAGATCGTCCTTGCTGCATCAGCTCTGGTGGAGCTGATGCTCTCTCGGAGCAGTGCTTGGACCCGTCCGTACCTTGGTACCTAGCCTGACACCATCTATGTCCTCGGCTCTGGCTTCCAGTCCTCTTGGAGCTCCTCACCTGTAGGTGGGCTCCTCATGGCGGGGTGTGACCCCGGTTCCAAGGTTGTCCTAGGTTCCAGGCTCCCATCCCTCCTTGGGCGGGCCTGCTGTTCAGGTGATGGAGAGGGTCCTTCACTCTGAAGGCTCGCAGTCAGCACCAATGACATCAGTATCAGAACCCCCCTCTCTAGCATGCACCTCTCCCATCCCTCTATTTTGGGACCCTGGGTACGGGAGTCGCAAGAACCCCCTTTGAAGGGAACCCCTTCTGAGTCCTCAGAAGATCCCACTGGGGAGCCACCCCCGAAGAAACGGTGCAAGAGGAAGCACCTTGATTCCCCGGAGGAATCTATCAACAAAGATACTGATTGTGATGAGGGGGAAGAGTCCCCATGGTCTCCTGCAGATGACATCTCATTTGGAGACTTTCTTGAAATCTTCAAGCAGCGGAGATACTGAAAGTCCTCTAACCCTTCTGAGGAATCTGTGTTCTTGCAGGCTTTCCCTGCCCAGCCGTCTACTTCCTGGGTGATCCCACCGGCAGATGATCTTGTTAAACTCATTGTGCAGTATCCCTGGAAGGCCCCGGACAATGTAGAACCTGTCCTCCAGAGACCAGACAAAATTTTATCTACACCTGAAGACCAGCCCCACTGGTCCAAGCAGTTGACTGTTGATTCTATGGTTGTGGTGGCAGCCACCAAGAGGGAACTGGCAGAAGATAGTTCCACTGTCCATCCTCCAAACAGGGAGTCCCAGACCATGGACAGACTAGGGAAGCAGACCTATGCTTCAGTGACCTTCGCCATTTGGTCGCTGAACTATCTGGCACACTTTACTCGCCTCCAAAGAGACCTAATTTCTGAAATGTCTTCCTCTTTGGTGGGGGTACTGCCTGATGAGGTGCATGATACTTTCGCCTTGCAGCTAGCTCCCCTTGAACCCATCTCAAACTCTTCTATGCATTTGATATCTCACACCACCGAGGGGCAGCTTGAGCTGTTGCATCAGACATTGTCATGAGATGTAATGCTTGGATGCGGTTGTGTGACTTTGCAGACCTCCTTTAAATTTTCCTTAGTCAATGCACCTGTTGACAAATCTGCACTTTTTGGACCCAAAGTACAAGACGCACTTGCACGTAGTGAGAAAGATGGAAAGACCTTGTCTGCTGTGGGCGTATGCTTTTCCAACCCCCAGAAGTCCTACTCCAGGAACCAGAAGGGAGGAAAAATGTGGTTCAAGAAATCCCAAGGATCTTTTCGTGACACTTGTGGTGAACAATTCCTCTGGGGCAGAGGGGGCAACTCATATAGAAGACACCCCTTTTGGGGTAGAAGGGGTCCATGTAACCAGGGCACTAGAGATTCTTTGTCCGGAAGACCCTACCAGTGCTCCTGAGGAGCGGCCTGATTGCTTTCCTCTGGAAGCAGTCGGGGTTGTTTTTCTCTACACCTACCAGCCTGGCATCTTATTACTACCGATGTTTGGGTGCAGAGAATAATATCCAGAGGCTACCAAATACCATTTGATTTAATTCCCAGACCTGTCAAAATGAATCCCCGATGTACCACCCAATCAGAGGGAATTAGCAGCCTTAGAAATAGAAAAGCTGCTAAGAAAAAGAGTCCTCCAACCAGTCCCACCAGACCAGACAGGATCCCGGTTTTACTCTAGGTTCTTTTTAGTGCCAAAAATGACAGGGGACTGGAGACCAATCCTAGATCTCAGTCTATTGAACAAATTTATCAAACCTCAAAAATTCTGGATGGTCATGGTACAGTCCATTCTTCTCTTCCTAGGGAGAGGCAACTGGATGTGCTCTATAGATCTCCAGGACTCGTACTACCACATAAAGATGGATCACCGCTCCTGGAGGTTTCTCCACTTCGGCTGGGAGCCAATCACTACCAGTTCAGGGCACTGCCATTCGGTCTCTCGACAGCCCCCCGAGTGTTCACCAAATGTGTGGCAGTTGTGGTAGCTCATCTTCGACTGCAAGGATTCCAGGTGTTTCCTTATCTAGACAACTGGCTCCTTACCTTTCTGACCAGGAATCTCCTAGTCTGCAACCTCTCTTACACTCAAGGTCTTGCTCTCCTTTTGGGCATTACAGTCAACAAGGAGAAATCTCAAATGTCCCCAACGAAGACACTGAAATTTATTGGAGTGGTCTTTGACACAACATCCTGTCAAGCTTCTCTCCCCCCTCACAGGCTTTTGAAAATAAGACGGCAAATCCAAGACCTTCTTCCTCAGACCGATGTACCAGCACTTCTCGTACTGCAACTCGTAGGCTCCATGGTGGCTGCCGTTACATTAGTACCACTGGCGAGACTGCACATGAGAATCCTGCAGTGGCTCCTTTCTGCACAATGGTCATTTCTAACTCACCCACTCGACCACATGATGCGTCTTACAAACTGTTGCAAGGAAGAAATGCTATGGTGGATGAAGCCACAAATGGATCTTTGGTGTCGACCATTCTGTCTTCCCCAGCACATGGTCACTGTGACCACGGACCCTTCCCTTTTAGGGTGGGGGGGCATTTCCAGGGAAAGATTGTCCAAGGCACTTGGTCCCCCACGGAGGCAAATTTGCACATAAATGTCCTGGAACTGAGGGCAGTTCTCTTAGCGTTGCAAGCATTCCATGCATCCCTACCATCTGGGACCATTGCAGTTCAGTCAGACAACATGTCAGTTGTCTGGTATATCAACAAGCAAGGTGGAACTAGGTCTTACCCCCTGTGTCGGGAAGCCATGAGGATTTGGCACTGGGTGATGGCTTCCAACCACTTTCTTATAGTAATGCACATTCCCGGGAGTTCTAACCTTATTGCAGACAGTCTGAGCAGGAACATCCTGATGCCTCACGAGTGGTCCCTCAGCCTTGTAACAGTGGATCAGATCTTCCAACGCCTTGCTGCGATCTATTTGCTTTCCCCCCTAAACTACAAATGCAGAAGCTGCTTTGCCTTGATCCCTGTCAGGGGGAACCACCGAGGGACGCTCTTAATGAATGATTGGACCCTGGGTATTCTGTATTCCTTTCCCTTCATTCCAAAATTTCTCCAGAAAGCTCAGAGGTTGAGAAGCAAAGTGATACTCGTTGCCCCCTACTGGCCCTGTCAAGTTTGGTTCCTGTTTCTATGGCCTCATCTGATTCACAGCCCACGGATCCTGGATCATTCCCAAGACCTGTTATCTCATCCTCTGGGACTGATTCATCTGAACCTCCACAGTCTCAAGTTCACAGTTTGGTTCCTCCACTTCCAATGATTGCCAGGCTGCCTGACATCCCATCTCCTGTTCGTGAAAATGTTCTGGCTTCACTCAAACCTTCCACCAGGAAAGTTTATTCTAGTAAATGGACTAGGTTCTCTATTTGCGCCAAAGATCAGAATTTAGACCCTTTCTCTACGACAATTCAGTGACTATACAATACCTGACTACACTTTTACATGCAGGAGCCTCAGCATCAAGGATCACTGTACATTTAGCAGCTCTCACCAATTTTCATAATGGACTTGATAATTCGATTGTCACACCGCCTATGCAAGACTGTTTTGAAAGGAGTATTGCATGTTAAACCTCCGGTCAAGCCTCCCTTAGAACCCTGGGACTTGACTTTGGTACTTCAATTTCTCACAGGTCCTCCTTTTGAGCCCTTTGATTCATGTGATTTAAAATTTTTGTCATGGAAAACCTTACTTTTAGTAGCACTTACCTAAGCAAGAACAGCATCTGAGCTGCAGGCCTTGAGTGTCAAGAGACCTTACTTGATTTTCCACATGGATAGGGTGTCCCTTCATACTTGACCCTTCTTTCTTGCACAAGGTCATTTCTGGATTTTCCATCTATTGACCTGCTGGTCTTCTTTCCTCAGCATTCTAATAGGATTACCTTTTGCACACCCTTGATGTGCATCGGCAGCTTCGTTGTTGTTTGGACATGACTAAATCTTTCAGGAAAACAGATCAATTGTTTGTGGCCTTTGCAGGACCCAGATTGGGTAAACCTGTTTCCAAAGTGACTTTATCCTCCTGGCTTAGAAACGTCATTACCTTTATTTACCAACAGAACAAGCTATCCTTACCTTCCAGAGTAAAGGCTCATTCTATCAGATCTATGGCTACTTCTGTAGCATTTCATTCTGGAGCCTCTATGGGTGATGTCTGCGCAGCAGCCACTTGGGAAAGACCTCATACCTTTAGCTCTCATTACAGATTGGATTTGGCCTCCAGGGGATGAGCATCTTTTGGTTCTATGGTGCTCAGGAATATCCTTTCTTAGGGCCACCCAGGACTCAAGTAGCTGGGGATTCGGTCCTAATAGTAATTTAATGAACAAAGATTTACAACATCAGATAAATAAAGTTGTCTTGACATAACGTTCCAGCTGTGTTGTAGATGTTTGTTCATTCATTACTCCCCCCCCCCCCTCCTTTCCCCTGCCTGGACTCCTGGTGGCCTTTAGGAACTCCTGTTTAGGGTATTTGCTCAGACAGAGCCTTCTACTATTTTTTCTATTTACTATTTCTATTATATGGGGGCGGGCAAACACGATCTGGAGTAACTAGGAGAGGGGCATTATGGGTAGGTCTTAGCTGAGAGTTTTTGGCTGGTGCAAGCTTGGAAATGGCCATATCTGTTCCGAGGATGGAAATGAGGTCCTAATAGTAATGAATGAACAAAGATCTACAACACAGATGGAACGTTATGGTAAGATATAACAACTTTATTTCCAAATGGTTGTCTAAGGCTATTACCTTTTGTTATACCACTATGACAGATCCCTACCAGAGTTGAGGACCTTTGCTTCTTTTATGGCGTTTTGGAAAGGGTTGGATTCTAGATGTATTCTAGAAGCTGCTACTTGGTCCTCTGTACATACTTTTATAAAGTACGATAAGTCTGATTCCTTCTCTAGGTCTAGACCATGCTTGCTAGGACCATTCTCAAGGGCCTCCTGGACCCTTCTCCTTCCACCTACCAAATATAGTTAGTTATGATAATCTACCCTTACACCTAAGGCTACTGCAGCAGTGATCAGTATGAAGAACATAGTACAGTTTTGTAAGCTGAACTTACTAGAACGGTAGTTCTTCGAATGATCACTGCTGCATTAGTCACTCCTTCCCTCCATCCCTCTTGTTTTTTGGTGTGCTTTTTATGTCAGAATGTAGACATTTTATTCTTTTCTTGTTCCTAATCTTTCAGGGATCAGCCACCTCCTTCTGTCTGCTGGTAGGAAAGCTCTGAAGGGCTTTGAGCCCAAACTTGGCTTTTAGTCTACTTAGTTCGAGCTGCTTGACAGTTTGAGTTCATACAAGGTGCCCTGAAGCTTTGAAAGCTTGGCTGACTGTTGTATCCCACCATATAGCTAAGGCTAGTGCAGCAGTGATATTTGAATATCTGCTGCTATGGGAGGTTCAACTTACAGAACTTTACATTGGATAAAGATTTAGTTCTTGGACTGTTTGTTGCAGAGGTTATCAAAATGTGATTAGAGGGGTAAGCTGATATAGGGAATCTCTCAGATTTTTCAGCCTTTCTCCATATTTTCCAAGGGGTTTTCTGCTCCCTTGCCTGAAAGAAACCAGTGACTGCTTGTGGTACTACAATACTGGGCTGCCGCCACAAAGTTTCTCACTGGAAAAAAGTTAGTTTAATTACATTTTTTACATACTAGTAGCAGTTCGAACTGCAAACTAGTGTGTAAAGGCAAAGATGAGATGTTACTCAGATCTTGGTGCAGCATGCATGCATGCTAGAGTTCTGAATATAAAAAAAAAAAAAAAAAATTTGTTTTCCGGACTATTTCTAAAACCGTCCAGATTAGGCAGACTGCAGGTGTCAATGAAGATTCCCAGAAGTCATTGTGGTTTTAACTGCAGGAAATGGAAAGATGACTGGACTGTTAAGTCAGCAGTATGTCCCATAATCTGAGTATGTGACACTGCTGCTGATTTGTCCTGTTTAGTCTTGTGTTCTCTTCCCATTCTTTAACATAGTTAGTGTGGCGAGGGAGAGAATGAGTGTGTGGATAGTCAAGTAAACAAATAAATAAAATTGACTGGATTTTTGGGGGCTGTTGATGACTTTTTAATATATTCTGACAATGTTAACCAGATATTAGGGTGGCAATGTGTTTTGGGGACATATGATTTTCTTTAATACAGTACACTGGCAGGATCAACCAGTTGCTAGTGGTCTGTGTGATTTGGTTCTTTACTTATTTTCATTTGTTTACCGGGAAATTCAGACTAGACACTGGTCCATTTTCAGCAGAGGCCCAGGTTGAAAAGCTTCAAACAAGCAAAAATGATTAACAAATAACAACCAAGAAAATTATGTAGCGCACATGAACAGCAGGAATGTATGAGGTTCCAATTAGGAACCAAGAAGTAGCAAGACACACAGAAGAGTACAAATATATTTGGAAAGGATTATATAAAATAAGATGACATAGAATGTTCTGTATTGTAATACATAGTTTAGTAGTTTAGATAAAGGTTAGGAATAAACAATTACAACTTCTGTTTAATTTGACAGTTCTAGCCGAGTACACGCTGCTTCACAAGGGACGGCTTGCACCTGTCACCCCTGGGCTTCTGGATATTGGCCAAGGCTCTTGCCACCCCCATAGTGCCTTTTTTAGGCAAGGCTCAAAAGACAAACACACCTCCCTAGAAAACACATTTGAAAAAAACTAAGGGTAATGCTGCTCAATGCCAGAAGTCTAAACCTCAAGATGTACGCTCTCGAAGCCCTCCTCAGTATGGACAACATCGATGTCTGTGCAGTGACTGAAACCTGGTTCAAGGCTCCTGAGAGCACCCCAGAGCTACCAGGTTTTACTTCATATCATGCTTTCTGGCCTCAAAACTTGGACCGAACCACAAAAGGAGGGGGAGTATCCATATTCATCAAAGATACCCACACTTCCAGGTTAGTGGCAACACACGAAGCATCGGAGACCATCCAGGTGCAACTAACCATAGGCAAAACTGCCCTACAGTTTGTAGCATGCTACAGACCACCCTCTCAAACTCAGGAACCCCACTCAGCCTTCCTGAAGACACTGGAGAGTATGAATGTCTCTCCAAATACCATCATATTGGGAGACTTCAACTACCCAAACATAGACTGGGAACATTACTCAAGCCCCAACACCCTAGCCCAAAGGTTCCTAGAATTCATAAACTCAAATGCGATGGAACAACTAGTCACCACTCCCACAAGAGGAGATAATATTTTATTTATTTATTTTACATTTGTTAACCAGGCTAGTCCAGCTGGATACATGTCCATTTTCAGTGGAGGCCCGAGGAGAAAAGCTCCGCTACACTACTAAAATAATACTTTAAAAAAAAATCATTTACAAATAAAAAAAAAAAAAATAAAAAAAAGATATGATAGAATAAACATTCAGTTGTCTGGTATATCAACAAGCAAGGTGGAACTAGGTCTTACCCCCTGTGTCGGGAAGCCATGAGGATATATACTACAATATACTAGAACTGATCATCACAAACATGGGGACAAAATGCTTCACACCGGAAGTATACCCCTCATTGGTGAGATCAGACCATAAATTAATCTCACTGGAAGTCTACATCCCATCCCCACCCCCTGCACAGAAGACCACAGTGAAGAATTTCTCAAAAGCCGACTTCACTCTTCTTAAGACCGAAGTGGTATCTTTCAAGGCCCCTGGGCCAGTGGAAACCACAACCCACACAGCTGAATCCTTTATAAATGCCTTCTACGGACACCTTCAAGAATGCATGGATCATGCAATCCCTAATAAAACCAAGACCCATTCCCACAAAAGCAGGCATCCTGTCTGGTGGACCCCAGCCATTAACAAACTTTACAACCGGATGAGGAAGCTACTACATGACAGCAAAATCCCCAAAAGGGAAGGCATCTCTGATCAGTACTAGCAAAAAACTTTGATCACTCATAAAATCATCCAAGGCCAACTTTGAGAGAAAAATCGCAAAAGACGATCACAAGGCCTTTTTTAGCTATGTTAGAAACCTGGGTGGAAACTCCCAGATATGCTCAGAATTAGTCCAAAATGACACAAAATACACTGAACCCACAGATATTGCCAACATTCTGGCAGACAGGTTCAGTGCAAATTTCTCCGCCCCCTCCCCCACAAAATGAGAAATATCTATCCCAGCAGAGTGTAGCCTCCCTATCATCTCAGATGCCCAGGTGAGAGCTGCCCTCTCCAAAGCTAAAAACACAGCATCAATGGGACCGGACGGTGTCCCGGGCTGCGTGCTACATGAACTCCAAGAGGAACTAAACCAGCACATAAGGCTGCTGTTTAATCTTAGCCTTACTACAGGATACATACCCAAAGAGTGGCGTACAGCAACAGTGGTCCCACTCCACAAAGGAGGTGCTTCTACAGACCCTAGAAATTACCGCCCCATAAGCTTGATGAGCCTGGTCTGCAAAGCTATGGAAAGGATCATTATGGAACTCATAAACAAAGACATTGGGGACCTACAGACATTGGATCCTACCCAATTTGGCTTTGTCAAAGGCAGATCCTGCCTTTTGAACCTAGTCGACTTTTTTTAAACAGTCACTAAGGCCATTGATGAGGGTAAGGCAGTTCACACAGCCTACCTTGACCTTGCAAAAGCCTTCGACACAATACCCCACTCGGGCATCATTGACAAACTCACCAGCTTAAATGTAAATCCATATGTCACAAGATGGGTTGCGAACTGGCTCAAGGACAGAACCCACAAGGTCAGAATTGCTGGAGCCATGTCAGACTCTAAGCCAGTCACAAGCGGTGTCCCACAGGTCTCAGTCCTGGGACCCCTCTTGTTCGGCATTTATTTTTCTGAGGTGCAAGCAAACATAAGAGGATTGTGGCTGACAAAGTTCGCAGATGACTGCAAACTGGGCGCCATAATTGATACTCCAGCGGACACAAGCATCCTTCAGAAAGGCCTCATAGAAACTGGATAATTGGTGCCAGAGCCATGGCTTTAAACTGAATGCCAAAAAATGTATAGTCATACCCTTTGGGGAAAAACAAGGTACCCACAAATTACCACATAGGTGGTGATCCATTAAGTACGGAAGAGGTAATCAGGGACCTAGGGACCCAAGTCGACAGTAACCTCTCATTTGACACTCACATTGCCAAGGTGGTTAGGAAGACCTTCTATATTGCCCACCATATCATGAAGGGATTCACATCTAAATCAAGAGAGGTCATTGTGCCCCTGTACTCTTCTCTTATCAGGGCCATGATTGAGTACAATGCCCCATTTGGGATGCATCTTACCCGACACCTGCAGCAGTTAGAAAGACCCCAAAAGTTCCTCACCAAGAGGATAAAGGGTCTCAAACATATGTCATATGCTGCCTGGCTGAAGAAACTCCAGCTCTATTCAGTCGCATACCGCCTACTCAGAGGTGATCTATGCTGACATACAAGGCCATGTCCAATCCGGAATTAATGGACATGCTCCACCTCAGAAAATCCAAATCCATCAGAGCCACGAGAGCAAGAGATTTGAACCTCAACACAGAAATAAATAGGACGTGCTGGATGGACAGAGTCATAACCCAGAGGCTCCCTACACTCTGGAACAGAATCCCAGTCCATGTTAGGCAGAGCCCCTCACTAACT
The DNA here is from genome assembly GCF_019279795.1 of Protopterus annectens. Lineage (NCBI taxonomy): Eukaryota > Metazoa > Chordata > Ceratodontiformes > Protopteridae > Protopterus > Protopterus annectens. The sequence continues at coordinate 489,163,254 of NC_056747.1, forward strand.
CTCTTCAAGAGAAATCTTGACAAGTGGATGGGAGATCGTCGGTTTACCCCGGGGGTCATCTCTGTGTCACTACTAGACAGAGGCACAGTAAACCAAACCCTAAATGGGCGTAGTATTCTCATTCCAAGGGGTGGCAAAAGCCACACACACTCTGGCTAGGCTTATAAATGCCCAAGGGCAGATAGCCTAGTATGAACCTATGAACCTAAATAGCTGACAAATATAATAAGCAGGAGGGGAGATAGGAAATAGAGGGAGGGGGTTAGTTAATGGTCTGATTTATGGCAGGAAGAGTGGCAAAATGGGGGGGGGGTCTTAGTATTTGAGCAAGGACATAACCAGTGGCTTTTTAAGTGAGCTTTTAGTTTGGCTTTGAAATGGTGGGAAGAGGGTAGGGTGGTAATGGGGGGGTGGTATTCCATAATTTGGATATTGTGCAGGAGAATAGAGCTTCTCTGGCTGAGTTCTTGGCTTTGGTAACTTGGAGTAGGTTTTTGTTGCTGGAGCATAGTTGTCTAGTGGTGTAATAGGGCTGGAGAAGGTTTTGAAGGGAGGTGACGTTTTGAGGATGGTTTACTAATTTGTGGGCGAGGGAGAGTTGATTGAGTGTGAGAAGTTGTGGAAGTTTGAGCCAAAAGAGTTCTCTGAGTGTTAGTGATGGCTGCGGTAGGATGACCTGGTGGCAAATTGACTGTTTTGTTGTAGCACGCCTCTAGCTTGTTTAATTCAGTTTGTCTAAGATTGGTAAGTATAGGAGAGCTGTAGAGGAAGGTTGAAATAAGGTGAGAGTTTGTTACTGAAATTCTAGCTGCATTGGTGAGGAAATGCTTATTTTTGTACAGTGAACCTAGTTTTTTTTGCAGACTTTTTTTTAAAATTAGAGAGATGCGAGTGTCAAATTTGAGCTGGTTGTCAATCTCAACACTTAATAGTTTGGTGTGCTCTTTAGGGGAGATTATGGTTTTGTTGCTAGCCAGTATATTGAAGAGTTAATGACTTGCATTAAAAAAAAAAAAAAAAAAAAGTATCCTGGTAGTAGGGTCTGTGTTTTGCAGGCTATTGATGACTTAATTATTCTGGTAGGAGCAAGAGATACTGGTTATGCACTGTGTTCTGGGGGGCTGTTTGCGGATGACATTTTTAAACCTAATATTTTTTTTTTGCAGGGTTGGTCAAGATACATTAGGATGGTTTGTCAATGTTTTGTTGAAAGGAGCTCTACTCTCACATGATTGAATTGTGTATAGTTCAACTGAAGTCAGATCACGTGCAAGTTCTTGGCTATGTGATGTGAAAGAAATACAGTAATGTAATCACGGACTTCTATATTCATTATTTTAAAACTTGTAGGCTCAAAGCAGATTCTCTGTGTAGGCATTTGGCGTGGGGGTTATGCCAATGTGTGAATGGAATCATTGGAGTTCTGGCTTGCTTTGCAAAAGTAATGAGCATTTGAGTGAAGTTTTGTTTGTGGGGAAAAAAACAAAAAAAGGGCACCGTCATTAAGCTAAATATTTTTTGTAAACTCGTAAGATCAAATCAGATACTGTGGGTGGGATAGGTAGTGGAAATTGGGGCTATGTGTGAATGAAACAGCTGGCCTTAACTGTTTACTGTTGTAATTCCAGCTTTGTAAAACTGTCATACTTTTCTGAATGTACTTTAAGAATGTAAAATAATTAGCAAGTTTGAGTAATTAATGTATATTTCATATCTGCACTTGTACTTGTACATACTGAATGTTTGTTTAAAAATGTTTCTAATATGTTGACGCTTTTCTCCATTGATAGCTGCTAAAAAGCCCCCCCCCCCCCCAAGTAAAGGCAGTTGCAGAAACCCATGTAAACAAGAGTAAAGTAAATAAAATGAAATGTGTATTTTGCTGGCGCACGCAAGCTGTGACTCATGTTACTAGCAACAAAATGAAAGTAATGCAAGTATGCAACCCAACTGTTAATATTATTTCTACTTTAATCTTGGCAGGGTAAAAAGAAGCTACTTTAGTTGGGTAATTGGGGTGTTTATGAAGGAAATGAGCCGTCTGGTCTTGCTGTTTATTGTTCTAAATGTGTCTTTGCAAAATTGATGTGTATTTGGGTAAAAACTTTCATACAAGCCTGTGACCACTGTTTCTGTGCAGTAGAGTAAATTAGTAAATCATTGCTATTTCTGTTTTAATCTAGGCAGGGTCAAAGCAGATACTTTGGGTCGTCAATTGATATGGCTGATTGTGGATGAAATGTTTGGCACTGTAGCTATGTTATAATTCTGGCTTTGCAGGAATAATGTGTATTTGAGTGAAACAAGGCTGAGTGCAAACCCTACCCGCATGTATCTGTTCAGTACAGTAATGAAAGCGTTCTTACTAATGCTGACGAGGGCAAGCCACCTACTTTAGGTAACCGGAATTGGGGGGCTGTTTGTAAATGAAATGATTGATCTTAAAAAGTCTGAATTATAACAGTAAATAGTAAGACTGCTGTGCATTTGGGTGTAATGAGATGGAGTGAGTACAAGTGCTGATCTTTGACTAATGTTTATGTAAAAGCAATACAATAATGTAACCATTATATTTTTTCAGCTTTGTAAGTTCAAACCAGGTGCTTTGGGTAGGTAATTGGGATTGGGGGCTATGTCAGTGTGAGAATGAAAGGACTGTCCCTGCTGTTTACTGTTGTAATTTTGGCTTTTCAAGATGAATGTGTATAAGTCTGAAATACACTTTAGTCTAGTATTTGCTGGTAGACTATTCAAACATGTGCAATAGTGACTGAGCACTTAATTTATGTAAATTGGTAAACATGGTCAGGATTGATCCCCACTGTAACATAGCCCAACCCTTTCTAATTGGGCTCCACCCATTTCCAGTTGGTCCCGCCCATTCAGCTGTCTCCTGCAGCCCCCTCCCCATAATTTGAAGTCCCCAGCTGCCACTGAAAGAAACAAAATAAATTAGTTTTTTAGCAAAATGCTGGTCTGCAGACATTTAAAAATAATGGCAGGAAGGTTCCTAAAAGAAAGCATGATCTCCCCCCCCCGAGAAAAAGGACAGTCAGATAAGTCAGAATGATCCAATAAGGGACCCCCCCCCAGCAGTCCCTTATCCCCTCCAGAATGTCTGCATTCCAGTTTCTCTCTCTGGCAACAGATTTTTCCAAACAAATAGTTTCTGATAGTGATTGTGCAGGGTTACAGATGGCAGTGGGAAGAAATCTCTTCTTTCCAGGAACTATTTCACATCCACCAGACCAAACCCCTCAGTTCTGTCCTGTCCTGCAGCACACACATGTTCTCAGGGGAAAATAGAAATTACTTCCCCCTTCCCAGTTGGGAAAGTTTTTATTCAAGAATGTTTCTGGTGCCAAAGAAAGAAAATGCTTGGAGAGCAGTTCAAGACCTTTCTTTTCTAAACCAGTCTGTGATATTTCCCAAGTTTAAAAAGCTTTCACTTCACAACCTATTAACCCTTCTTCATTTGAGTTTTTGGTAACCTTAGATTTAAAAGAAGCATATCACATTCTTATCCATTCAAATGTCAGACGTTTCTTAAGGTTTTATGTTTCTGGGTCATATTATCACTTCTGTTCCTTAACCTTTGGACTAACACTGAACACTCTTGCTGCAGTTATAACCCATTGCTGGATACAGGGTATCCATATTTTTTGATATTTAGCAGAGTTGCTTCTTTTTCCAGACTCTCTTTAAAAGTGTTAGAATCTCTGTCTTGGATGAGAGATTTTGTATGCAGTCTGTCTTGGGTGAGAGATTTTGTATGCAGCCTGACATTCCCAGAGAACATTTAAGACTTTTGACTTGAGTCCACAGGATTGTGTTACAGGGGTGTCTGCTAGACACCTCTGTACAAAAGCTTTTCCTCTCTGACTTCGGTAACTGAGAAGGTAATACCTCAGGATTCTGGGTTTCATGGCATCTGTGATTCTCATGATGCCTCTGGCAAGACACCATTGTATCTTTCTCGTGTGCAATCTGAAATCTCTCTGGCCCAGCACCCACTATCTTTTTGGATTCTTGTCCTGAGTTTTTTGAGAAGAGAAATCACTTTGTGGAGACATCAAATATCTGCAAGTACAGTTCTCCCCTTCTTCAAAGCAGTCATTCACCACAGCCTCCTTGGACTTTGCTCAGGGATTGTTAAGGGGGATAAAAGTGCAAGGTATCTGGACAATAAAGAGGGACACAAGCACATAAATATAAAAGAGATGCTTGCCCTTATCAAGGCACTCAACTCTCTGAATCCCCTTTAGGTCCACAGGACCACTTCAAGCTGTTGGATAGTACCACAATGATGAGATACATGAGCAAGGGGAAACTAGATCTTGACCCCTATACAAACTAGCCATGTCAGTATGGAAAATTGTTTTAGAAGTTTCACTATGTGGGCTTCCTATGTTCTGTTGGAGCAAAACTGTGGGTCAGACAAGCTGAAAAAGGCCAAGCCAGACCCTCATGGGTAGAAACTTGATTGGGGGACGAGTTCTTCAAGATTTGATCCACCTATGGTGAATTTTCAAGTAGACCTTTTTGGCTGCCCTCTGAACAAATCAGTTGGAAAATTCTGCTCCAGTACTCTTATCCAAGAAGGTCTGGTAGACAGATGCCTTTTATTTTCCTTGGACAGGAACATTCCTGTATGCCTTTCATCCATTGCATGTCTGAAGATTAAAAAAAAAATCCCCCCAAGTTCAAAGTGGTGACTCGCTTCTAGTTCAGGCAACAGTGGTTATACCTTCCTTTGGAATTGGCCAAGGGCAATTGCATCAAGCTTCCTTGCAGACTAGATCTCCTCACACAAGAACAAGGATGTCTGATGCACCGTGGCCCCAATCAACTTCAGCTAACTGCCTGGATTATAAGGCTCTAATTCCCTTTAGGCACCAGTTTACTGAGAGTGTGCACCAAGTACTAATGGAGGCAACAAAGCCTGCTGCTAGAAAATCTTATATTAGCAAATGTCTAGTTGGTGCCAATATCTTTCCTATGGCCTCTGTTACTTCCCTGTCAAGGTTTATTTGTTGGCCATTTCAGCATGTCTGCACATGGATCTTCCTTTTAAGATATTCTCATGTCAAAATGCTTTTGAAAGGGGTTTTGCATAAGAGACTTTCAAGGAAACTGGCGCCTCATCCTTGGAATCTAAAACTAATACTTCCTCAATTTGAACTAGCCAATGTAGCGGAATCGAGATTATTAACACAGAAAACAAGTTTTACTGATTTTGTTATGACCTGTGCAAGAAGAGTATCTGAGTTTCAAGTTCTTATGTTGGGTAAACCTTCTCATTTTCCACAGAGTTGGTGTTTCTTTGGGAACTAACTTTTTTTTTTATTCCTGAAGTGGTATCTGGAGTTTACTTTAAGCCAAACTGCTATCTCCCTATGTTCTTCCCTGAACTGACAAGTGAGGGAGAAGGGATACTTCATACCTTGGATATCCACTGACAACTCTGGTACTATCTTGGCAGAACAAGTTCTTTCAGAACTTCCAAACAGTTTTTCCTTTTTTTGTGAAGGTGAAAAGGAACTACCTGTGTCAAAACTTAACTTTTTCTAAGTGGTTGCCTCCGGCTATTGCCTTCTGTTATTCCACCACAACAAATTTATTCCAGGCAGGTTCAAGGCACATTGTACTAGGGCCTTGGCATCATCTGTGGCTTTTTGGAAAGTGTTGGACTCTATTCTAGAAGCAGCAACTTGGTCCTCTGTACATACTTTTACAATGCACAATGTGCTATATTCTTTTTTTCCAAGTTTGTCAGGCTTTACTATCCCCCATTCTTTAGGGGCTCCTCGAGCCTTCCTCTTCCTCCTCCCAGTTGATTTAAGCTATGGTTATCTACCCATAAAGCTTAGGCTACTGCAGCAGTGATCAGTATAAAGAACATAGTACAATTCTGTAAGTAAACTTACAGTAGATGCTCAGATTGTCACTGCTGTAGTAGCTGCTTCCTCCTCCCCCCCTTTTTTTTGTGTATTTTGTTTTTTTTTTTGCTGGGGTGTGGACATTTGCTTTTTGTTCCTAGTAATGTTATTTCAGGGCTCCACCTCCCTCTGTCAGTTGGCATGAAAGCTGTGGTGGGCTTGGTGCTCAAACTTGTTTTAGCTCTTCTTGAGCTATTGGATTGGGCATGTGGATGTTGCCCTGAAGCTTTGGAAGCTGGCTGTTGTATCCCATGCAGGGTATAATCTGTATAGCTTAAGCTACTGTTGCAGTGATCACTGGAGCATTTACTGTTACAGTACATTTAGTCGCTTTACTTTCCCTCTCTTGGGAGGAATCAAGTTCACATTGCAACCAAGTTTAATCTTTCAAGTAACCTGTCACTGTAATCCCCTACAAAATGGCATATACATCTGGTGTGACAAGGTCCATCCTCATCTAATAGTATGACTAATTGCATCAGGTATTGGACAGCTCAGCAACTAAAATGTTTCCAGACTACTAGCCTCTCCCCTTTACCCATAAGCAGATAACTTTCCAGATAATTTTGTGATGAACATTGAAGCAGGTGCACTAGAGAAATAGCTGAAGCAACTATCCAAAGATTTTTGTATTTTTTTTTTTTAACGCAGACAAGTTTGTCAAATTTTCATCTTGTAGTGATTCTGGCCAACGTTTTATGTCGGACTGTTTGATTTATTTGAAGCAGTTTTACCGTTTCAAATAGCCTCTCCCTAAACCTTTGACATTTTCCTCCCTTTGCACTTAGTGTTGTACAATTCTTTTTGTTAATAGTACTGTGTTGATACTGTAGGTAGTATTTACAAGAATTTGCTTTTATGTGGAAAGCAAAGCATTTTAAAGTATAAGTGCAGGCATAAAATTCCATACCAAAGCACACACATTAAATCTCTGTATTTTGCTTAGTTGAAGAGCATTTTCCTGCTGCTTGTGAGCTCTGTAAAGCATTTACACCTTCTTCTACTACAGCTATAAAAAATTAAATTGAAGTAGTTAAGAATAGAATAAGGTCCTGAGCTACCAGAAGAGCTTCTACCTTGAGCAAAGCCTTGGGATGTGACTCCCTTTGACCTCTCGTCCTAAGCACATGATTTCAAGTACGAGTCTACCAGACATAAATATGAGGCAGAGCACCTCGCTGGCTCTGTTCAAGAGAAATCTTGACCTGTGGATGGGAGATCGTAGGTTTTACCCCAGAATCATCTCTCTGTCACCTGCTGAGAGGCACAACAAACAAATGGGCACAGTTTTTTTTTTTTTATATAAGGGGTGAGTAAGCCAAAACTGTTGGGATAATAAACCTATGAACCTATAAGAACAAGGATAAAAAGAAACATTTGGCTAATGAGATCAGGGAATCCTGTCCAGATTCTCAACCTAAAAACTTAGGACTGCAGCTAAATAGTTTCCATTCATTATCCTGCTGGTGTGATTAAGATGCCAATTAAGTTTATCAGGAAACAGCCAATTATACCTGAAGTATGTTAGCATGACTTCATCAGACTGTATGGTGCACAAACATTTAGGCTCAAGACCATTGTCAGCAAGGTCTTTTAGAGGATCTTTAATAACTCTTCCAAGAGGGACTTTGAAAAGCTGATAGAGTCGTTTCTGAAGGTCCAGTCAAGGAGGTCTCTTCATTTGGCAGCAATTCAGATGGAAGCACTTCTGTACCTAAAATTTCAGCAAAATCTTCCAGGTTTTCTTTGCCGATTCCTGCACCAGCACCATCACTCCATACCAGCACCAGCCATGAGGAAGCCAGATTGACTCAGCACTTGTCCACCTGATACTAAAATCACTATCTATAGATTTATTAACATTTGTCTTTTGGTTAGGATGTGAGGATTACACCTTGAGATTGGAGGTTGGGTTTACAATGTGTTTAAGCTCAGCTCCAGTCTTGTTTGTTGGTGTTCATTTTGGAGGGAGCAGCTTTTCAATCTCTCTTTTTATCCCTGGATAAAGAATCAAGGGCTGTGAACCAGTTTGGGCTGCATGTGTACATGCCCTCGAATTCTTCATCCCTTTATGTTAAGGTTACAGAAAAAACAGTTGGCAATATGAACCAGTCACTAGAATAGCTGAGTGACGGATGGCTTAATCTTAGAATGCAGTCACAGATGGTGACTGGCTTTTACTGCTGAACTCCTTGTGAGAATTTTGCAAAACTTAGCTAATGGTGTGGCCGGGTAGCTTTGCAGTCACATGGGGTTGCACCTGACTGACTTTGCTGAGGACACCAAGGTAACCTTTACCAAGTCTGCCTTTACTGTGTCTGATCTGTTTGGCCTAAGCACAAAAGCTTATCTGGGCAACATTAAAAAAGAAGGCAAAACCCTTTCAGTGGCCGTATCAAGATTCACCATTCCAGGATGCAGTAGAGCTCATACCAGCTCTGGCGTCTGCATGGCCAGTGGCAACAGAAAAACTAGAGATGTGGAAAGAATCAATGTGTAAACAAAAAAAAAAAGTTTCTCTTAACAGGAAGAAAGAATACTCTAACAGCAGGAGCATTGCAGTTGTCCTACGATGGTACAGTAGTAGTCTAATCACCAAGACTTTGCCAAACTGTCCCACTTCTCGCACTGCAGGCATCTGGGAACATGCATCTCTCCAACTGCAAGTGTGGGTACCCATATCACAAGACAAATAGATAATGGCAGTAAATTCTACTTGCTATATTCTCTTCCATATTCCTCCCCAACTCTTTCTCCCCTTGCAAGGCATCAATCCATGAGAAGAGTGTGGCAAGAAAAGAAATGTTAAACTGTATAAAAACAAGCCATTCAAGAGGTTCATGAAGACCAGAAAGGATTAGGTTACTATCTGAAGTTGTTGTTCTAATATCACTGTTGCAGTATCCTTTACAATAGGAATTCCCTGCCAATGGCAGCCTGAAGTCCAACCAGCATACCAAAGTACATTGCAAAAGGGACGTTGTATGTTAGATGTATGATCCCCGCAACATAAAGGTGGCGTACTATCCTTAGAACTTCCTTGCTGCCAGTCCGAATGCCAACATCGATCGTTGGTCTGAATGCTTGTTTGTCTTCTGGTTGCCAAGCCGTTTTTCAGGTAAATGCTCCTTTGGGTTTTTTTCTTATCTTCATTTTTGTGTTTTTTTTTTTTTTTTTTTCCATGTCATCTAGAAAGGGGAAATGCCAGTGTGGGAGAGAGATTCCCCATAAGGATAGTCACAAGCAGTGTTTGTTTTGCTTTTCACGTTCCTTCACGGCTAAAACCGGAAAAAGCCACACACACCTCACAGTCACCAGTAACCCCCCCCCCCCCCCCTCCCTCCATACCTCCTCCTCCTTTGTTTGTGTCTATTAGCATCACTCACGGGAACACCCTCTTTTTTTTCGTCGCCTCGCCGCCGCTGCTTTATTTACTTTTTTAATTTCTAAAAAAAAAAAAGTAAAATCAAACCGCCGTACAAAAATTCCAAGTCTGTTTTTTTTTTGAACATAGTTTTCCAGTGTCATCGCTACTGGATTTGATCGAGAATGATCTGATAGTCCGGGAAAACTGAGTCCTAGCCATACATCTTGTCCTATTTGTCTGGTTTTTGTTCCAAAGATCTTGCGTAGTCTCTCCTCTTTAGCCATTTACTTGGAGAATCAATGTGTTAAGTTTTTAGATAAAGATACTACGGAGGAATCGTCCCAGCCTGAGGGTCAGCCATCAGTGACGGCCAAGAAAGCTCTGTCAATATAGTATTGAATAGAGCTGCAGCTTCGTAAAGTTTGAGAGTCTGAAATTGCTTCCAGTTGATAAAAGACCAGGCTTGAGGTTGAAGGGGTCTATTGTAAGTGTGGCTAGGCTGACAGCTTGATTGTAATGATTTTTGAGAAGTATAGCTATGTTGTCTGACATCACAAGTGGGGAAGGGGGTGATCACTTAAGGTGTCAAGGAGGGATCCAGCAGAAATAATTGTATTTGGCAATTAGTAAGGATCCAGTCTAAGGTTGATTGTGTTTCTGTTGTATCTGATTGGAGTCTGTATAAGTTAGTAAAAAACGCAGATTAAAATTGTTGGAAGTAACATTTTGTATGGTTGACTAGTCAATGTTAAAGTCTCCAAGAATAAGAGTTTCTTATGGAATGTTATTAGACACCCATGAGAATTAGTTTCTCAGCAGTATTTGTGTTACTACCTGGGGGGATACAGGTTCCTATTTTTATTTTTAGGTTTGTTAGTTTTGAGTGAAGATATAAAGTTCCTATTGTATCTTCACTCACAATTTCTGTGATACTGATCTTGGTGTGTGTGCGCGCGGAGGGGGATTAAGGGAAAGAATTAACACATTCAGTGAGTTATTGTTGATTATGGTTAACTCGTCTCCATTTTTATTTTATTTTTTATATATATTCTGAGTATGCTGTAACCTGGAAGGTAGGATTTCCTTACCCTGCATTTCTTATTTTAGCCAAGTTTCTGTAGCTATGATAATGTCAGGAGAATGGTATGATAGCCATGTAGGTTAGGTAACCTATCATATATTTCTAAGCTTGATATTAAACACGACTTGTTTTATTTGAGTGCAGAGGTGGTAGATTGCGAGTTGGTGAGTCATATTGTGTGTCAGTAAGTCTAGTTTAATAGTGTTGCCCTGGGCTTGAGTGGATATTGTCAGATAATGGTTAGACTCCTTAGATAAGGTTGGTGGCTACAAAGTCAATAATTTGTTTTTAGATGGAAATGTAGTTTAGAAAGGTTGATGTTTTGTTTTAGGAGTGGGTTTTGATATTTGTGAAAGTGAATATAGGTTTGTGAGAAAAGGGTAGGGATTCTGAAAAAATCCAGTGTAGGAGGCTTGTGTAGTTTGTACATATAAGGTGGATGTCTGAAGGCATTTGCTGTGAAGCGAGCAGTGGAAAGATGCAAGTATCAACAGAGGTAGTAATGTGATATTTGTAGGAGTAGCAATGTAGTTGCAAGGGAGAATGTGTTGTGTTTAAAGAAGGGAGCCAGGAAAGACCAAATAGAAACAGAAGTATGGTGCTGGAATAAGTACTACACTAGTATTAGTGGCGTCTAAAACTGTACCAATATTTGAGGGAATATTGTAGTATACTTCGGGATGCATATGTGAGTTTGGTGGTTTAATGGATTTTGGCTGTTGTGGTATTGAGTATGTGTATGCTGGAGGAAAAATATTTCTAAGATGATTGGGTCTGGCAGCTTTCATCTGACCGATGTGGGAAGGAAGAGAGTGTGGCTGATTACAGACTGGTCAAGAGCTAGGTATAGGCTGAGATATATGTGGTTAAAATTTTAGATTGTATGTGGAAATTGGGGGCAGAGTGAGGGAATGTAGTGACCCTGAACATAAGGGCAAACAGAGAAGCATTCTGTTTCCGTATTGCCTGGGTCTCCTGGAGAAATCTATGAAAGCAGTTTAAGTTGGTAGGTAAAAAAAACTTAACAAGCAACTCTCATTTACAGCTAAGCATAATTTGTATATTGGTATCAACTGTAAATCACAAAGGGTACTTGTGAAATTTAAGTTATGCACGGTCTGATGGTAGAGAGACTGTGCTAAATATCTAATTTAGATTATTATTTTTGTTGTATAACTGGGTTCCTGTTCTAGCTACTAAACCATTTTGCTTGTGAGACTACAAGCTAGCAATATTTTATGATTTACATAGTCTGTGTACAAGACGGAGACAAAATATAATTGCCTCTGTTGATTGCTAGTCTTTGGTGAAACATTTAAGTGTCAGCATGAACTCATTTACACTAAATGTGGCTCTTCAAGCTTATTGATGGCAAAAGTAGAAGCTAAAGCAGATTGGAAGGTACCAAGCACCTCATCAACAAAGTAGAGAACCTGATTAATCTAAGAGAATAACACAGAAGAAAATAATCCAGTCAGCTGTAAAACCAATAAAGAGAATAGATGAAGTAGAAGAAAAGTGAGGAAAAAGAGAATAACATTGCAGCATAGCTGCTGTACAGTAACAGAAGGCTACTGACAACAAGGGTTATGCACTTATTGTGTCATTAATAAAAGACTAACAACAAAGAATCACACTTTCATCTGTAAAGCAGACACTGTCCAAAGTGGGCAGGCAAGGCAGCAAGCTGCGATTTAAGATGGCAGCTTAGCCAGAGCCAAGTAACTATACAGTCATCTGTATTTTAAGTTAAGGTACAACTGCCTCTAGAGTATCACCAAAAGCAGATGTGTTCCATTCAGCTTGCAACAGGTTAAGTTCACTTTTTACAGCCAGTAAACAAACTGTGACTGCGTTTTTGCACCCTTATGTGCACAAAGCTGGCTAATTAAGAATAAAAATCACATGTTTTGGAGTTCTTGCTTAGTGTTGTACTGTTTGTGTTGCTTTATTGTAAGGGATCATGATGTGTGACTAGTGACTTAATCAGCAATTACCTGTCTTTTAGTCAGGAGTTTTTTCAGACTCTTCTTGGCTCCTTTTGCTGCTGTAGCATGGACCAAGATACTGTTAACACTGTCAACCTTCCGTGAGCTGCAAGAAGAAAAAAGTGGTCTCTGAGGCTTCAGTCTTCAATCCAGCTTCCTTCTTGCATCAACTGCTGATGCGTGACTCTGCTGTGACTATCAGCTGCTGTTCATCATTAGATAACTATGCAGAGAACTAAGTTCTGTGGGTAATATTCTGCCAAGGATATGCCAACCAGATCTTTCTTGCTATTGGGGTGTACTCTTGGATGCTTCAAGGGATAGATGGTTGACGACCACTTCAAGACTGGTATCCTTCTAGGGAAACCTTCCGCAGAAATTATTTAAGAAAAAAATGTTATTTCTTGAAGCAATGTTTATTTTAGCCAAGACTTCTAAATTCAGGGACTGTCCCAAGACATTTTTGTTCATAGGTAGGTACTAGGCTGTTGGCCCTAGGGCCTATATAAGCCTAGCCAAATGTACCCTGGCTTTCACCACCCAAGAAAATTATTTTCCTGTGCCACTGTCGAGCAGAGCCACAGAAGTGATCCCCGGGGTGAATTTCCTATCTCCCATCCAATCATCAAGATTGGAGCTTTGTTTGATATAGATAGGTGGTTTGTTCCAGAGTATGGGAAGTCTCTGGGACAGGAATCTATCCCTCCAGCATGTTTTGTTTATTGTGGTGACAAGGTTTAGGTCCCTAGACCGTGTAGCTCGTAGGGATTGGGATTTCTTTAAGTGGAGCATGTCTAAAAGCTCTGGGTTTGACATGCCTTTGTGTGTTAGGCAGAGATCGCCTCTGAGTAGGCAATATGCAACGGAGTAAAGCTGCAGTTTTTTGAGACTGTCTGCATAGGGCATCTGTTTGAGGCCGGTAATCCTCTTTGTGAGGTATTTCTGTGGCCTTTCCAGTTGTTGTAGATGTCTTGTGAGGTACATACCAAAAGGGGCACTGTACTCTATAATGGGTCTAATGAGTGATGAGTAGAGGGGAACAATGACCTCTTTTTTTTCCTGGATGAGAAACCTTTTGTGATGAGGTGTGCCATGTAGAAGGATTTCCTGACTACTGTGGCGATGTGATTATCAAAAGAGAGACTACTGTCCACCTGTGTCCCAAGGTCTCTTATCACACTTTCAGTGTTAAGTAGACTACCACCTATGTGGTAGTTCATGGGTACTGAGTTTTTACCAAAAGGGATGACAATGCACTTTTTGGCATTGAGCTTGCGGCCATGGCTTTGACACCAGGCATCTGTCTCAGTGAGGCCCTTTTGTAGGATGTCCACATCTTTTGGAGTTTTGATTATGGCTCCTAGTTTGCAGTCATCTGCGAACTTAATTAGCCAAAGACCTTCTGTGTTGGCCTGTACTTCAGAGAAGTAGATACCAAACAGGAGAGGACCCAGGACTAAACCCTATGGTACTCCACTTGTCACTGGTCTGAAGTTGGATTTGGAGTCTGTTACTTTCACAGTGTGGGTTCTGTCAGTGAGCCAGTTGGCAACCCATCTTGTGACATAGAGATTTATACCTAGTTTAGTGAGTTTATCTATAATTCCAGAGTGGGGGATGGTGTTGAAAGCCTTGGCGAGATCTAGATAGGCTGTGTGATCCACCCTACCCTCATCTACGGCTTTGGTGACTGCCTCAAAGAAGTCTGTCAGGTTTAGGAGACATGATTTGCCTTTTACAAACCCAAACTGGGTTGGTTCCTGAGTTTGGAGATTACCAATGTCATTGTTTATAAGTTCCATGATGATACATTCCATAGCCTTGCAGACCAGGCTCGTTAGGCTAATGGAGCAATAGTTTCCAGGGTCTGTGGTGGCTCCCCCTTTGTGGAGTGGGATAACTGTCGCTGTGTGCCATTCAGTGGGCACATAGCCTGAGGTGAGGCTATGATTGAACATGGTACTTAGGTGGGGTGCCAGTTCATTCTGTCGTTCATGTAGAACACAGCCTGGGATGTCGTCAGGTCCCATGGATGCTGTGTTCCTGGCTTTGGATAGTGTGTTTCTTACCTGTGCAGCTGTGGTTACAGGAACTTTGCATTCTTCTGGTATAGAGATGGGCCCTTTAGGGGATGACAGGGGGGTAAAGTTAGCACTGTACCTATCTGCCAGGATGTTGGCAATATCAGTTGGTTCTGTATATTTAGTGCCATTGTGCTGTAACTCAGAGCAGATCTGAGTGTTGCCATTGAGATTCTTGACATAACTGTAGAATGCTTTGTGGTTGTCTTTAGAGTCAGTGGCAATTTTGTTTTCATAACTAGCTTTGGAGGATTTTATGAGGGATCTCAGCTTCTTACTGAGGCTGACCAGGGAGTTTCTCCAATCATGGGATTTTACTCTTTTCTGCAACAATTTATTTTTTCTGTAGAGTTTGTTTATGGCAGGGGACCACCAGATTGGCTTCCTTTTTTTGGAGGATAGCATGCACGATCCATGCACTCATGTAAGTGCTTATAGAGTGCATTTGTGTAGGATTCAGCAGTCATACCTCTATTGTCCGTCAGCATGGGTGTCGTGAATTTTGCCACTTCTGCCTTAAGTGTGAAGTTGGCTTTGGAGAAATTTTTTTACTGTGGTTTCCCTGATGGGGGGTAGGGGAGGGATGTGGATGTCTAGGGTGATTAGCTTGTGGTCGGATCTGACCAACGAGGAATTGACCTCTGGTGTGGAGCACCGGTTGCCCATGTTGGTAATAACCAGGTCTAGGATATTGCTGCCCCTGGTGGGGGTGTGGATAAGTTGATCCATGGCATTGGAATTTATGAATTCCTTAAAATGTTGAGCACAAGAGTTGGTACATGAGTAGTTTTCCCACTTAATGGTAGGGTAGCTGAAATCGCCCATTATTAGGGTGTTAGGTTGTACCCTAATATTTTCCAGTGTATTAAGAAATGAGGAGTGGGAATCCTGGGGCATTGTGGGGGATCTGTAGCAAGCTAAAATTTGGATTGCAGTCTTGCCCAGAGTTAGTTGCACTTGGATAATCTCGGATGCATTATGCTGAACAACTAGCCTGGAGGTGTGGATATCCTTAATGAATATGGACACGCCTCCACCTTTAGTGTTTTGGTACAGGTTAGGTGGCCAAAAGGTGTGGTATGAATTATAGCGTAGTAATGCAGGGGTACTCTCCGGAGCCTTGAACCAGGTCTCTGTCACTGCACAGATGTCAATGTTCTCCATTTTAAGGAGTGCCTCGAGTGAGTGCATTTTGAGGTTTAGACTTCTAGCATTGAGTAGTAATACCCTCAGATTCTTCTTGCCTGTACCTGTTAGGGTACTGAATTTGTCATTTGAACCTTGCCTAAAAAGGCACTGTAGGGGTGGCAAGAGCCTTGGCCAGTATCCGGAATCCCAGGGGCGACAGGTGCAGGCCATCTCTGGCAAAGCATCGTAGTTTGTCGATCATGTCATCCCAGGCAGACAGATACTGAATCCCCTTAGAATGACACCAGAAGCTTAGCCAGTTGTTGAAGTCAATCATTTTGTCCTTGTACTGTGGTATCATTCTGGGTGATGGCAGGATGCTACTCAGGGCTAGGGTCATACCTGCCTGGGCTACAAGATCGGACAGCTCCTCTATGTCCCTTTTCATGTAGTCCAAGGAGGTACATCTCAGGTCATTCACACCAACATGGACAATGACAGAGTCATATTTGTACTTGTTGTGGAGTGACCTGAGTGCATGTGTTATGTGGCGGATCCTGGCACCCGACAGGCAGCTAACAATAACTTTCTCCTTCTTTAGCCTGGTGAGTGGAACATCAGTATGCCTGACTATAGAGTCACCTATGACTAGAGTGTTGGGTACGTTGTTATGCCTTATGGGCTGTGGTTGAGTGGCACACTGAGTTTGTGGGCTATGTGTCATTTGGGTTGTGTTGGGGGGTGGAGGTTGCTTGTGTTTCTGCTTTGGAGGTCCCTGTGGCTTGGGCAGGTTTTTATTGAGAGCCTCTGCGAACGTAGATGTGTGTTTTGTGTTTCTATGTGTGTTTTTTGGTGGTGTAGATTTTGATATGCTGAGTGTGGGGTGGTGCAAGTGTTTACCTTCTCCTGTTGACTGTCTAGTCCAGTCTTGGGTAAAGAGAGCTTTGCTTCCAGTTTGGCTATATAGTGCATCTCTCACAGGTTGTAGTGTTGGGTGGTAGGAGGAGAGGGTTGTCTGTGTACATGAGGCAATTACTGCATTGCCCCAAGATGCCCAGATTCATCAGGTAGACAGGAGAAAACACCGGGAGCTGACCCTTAGACATCCCTGGATAGGTGCTTATTTGTTAAGTACTAGAAACTGGTTTTCCTCTAGACAGTGAGGAAAGTTGAGTGATGTAGTAATTTGTAGCTTATTTACAATAAGTTCTGAACAAGTGCTGAGCTCAAAGAAACAGACTTGAGTGCTGAAACAAAAAACTGGCTAGTTCTAAGAAACAAAATTAAGCTAGACTGCTTCCCTCCAACACAAAAAGGCTTGGGGACCTAAAAGCCTACAAATAGTCCTGGACACAGCAATCTATATCCAGACTAGACTAGCCACAGAAAAGGCAGGAAACCAGCTTAGAATTTTTTTTTTTTCAGTGGAAAGAGAGAAAGGAGTAGCAGAAACTAAGCTGATTGGCCTTCTCAAATGTTCTCCCTGTATTGGGTAGAATGACACTAGACTGGGAGAAGGGTCCGAGATCAAATTTACAGTAGGGGCAGGCAACTGCAAAGCCACCAACTATAAGCACATCATACCAATAGGGAGGGAGGGTGGAAAACAAACTGCAGAAATGTTTCTCACAGCAGAAAAGCAGCAGTGAGCCTTTAAATAAAAGTTTTAAACAGCTAAAGAAGCCTCTAGAGAAAGCTTTTAACTGCAACAAGTTATCAGAAACAAACAAAGCAACAGATGCTTAATAAAAGTGGATAATTTCCATTTAATACCTCACACACAGTGAAACTAGCTAGAAAAATATACAGTACACAAAGTGCTATAGATAATTTGAAAAAATAAGCAAAAAAAAAAACAGGATACTTAATGTTATATATTATAGATCCGAGTTTGCTCAGTGTCCTTCCTTCGATTAGCTCAGTGTGAAATGGCAGAACACTCAACTTAACTTTTTAGGTAACAGAAAATTGAAACCTGAGACAACTTTTAAGAAACAAAAAGCTCAAAAGAACCAATGAGGTGCTTAGTCTAAGCTGTAGTCCAGGTGACCTCAGTCAGCCAATGACCTTAAACAATTCTCTCAAACTGAAATGCCTGATGGCTTTGGCTAAACCAAGATGTCCCTGAATATGTGCTCAGACACACAGCCTCTACAAACACTAGGCCCAAATACAAGCCTGAATATGGATAATGCTACAAATATCCACACTACTTAAACTGCAGAAATGTTTCTCGCAGCAGAAAAGCAGCAGTGAGCCTTTGTCAGACTTTTTTTTTCCTTCCCATTTTAATATTTCTGAGGAAAGCTGGTTAAAAATTACATGTATGAAGTAATTTTTACCTAGTTGTATATAGTACTGTTATGGGCTGAGAAGAGTGATTTTGTTGGTTATCAATGAATTATTTTTCAAAAGCTGGTGAGTTTTTTCTGTCGGGACATTCAGTGACTCTTCCAAGCTCTGCTTGCTGCTGCACAAGCTGTTTTTCACCTTGGAGTAGGCTTTCACCTCTTTGGTTCTTCCCTTCACCATCCACAAGAAAAAGAAAGACTCTTTATTGATTTTGTCTCTTAAACAGGTTATTTCTTGGTCTCCGATTCCTTGGACTGCACATCTTTTTCCTTTTGATTCTTGTGCATCTCTTTGGGAAGCCACTGAGGACCAGATATTAGACTCCTCTTCAGTTGGAGTGTCCTTTGAGGGCATGGGAGAACCACTCTTGGTGGTCCCTGAAGAGGAGGAGGAGGAGGTGGATGATTCTCTATCACATAGCTGGGTTTTCGGAACAAAAGCCAGTAATTAAACACAAGTTTTAATAAGTACGCAAAACATTTGGGTCACAACCCTTCCTCAGTGCATTCAAAGATGCAATGAATTCAAACCACAATTTAACGTAATTTAAAAGAAAAAAAAACACATGGCACAGCCTCCAATCCCAAAAGATTTCAATTAAAGATTCAAAGACTAAAAAAAAGGTAAAACAAAATGTAAAATTTAAAGACTATTTAAGCATAGCTACACTGATGCACACAATAAATCTGTATTGCTTTTGCTTATTTACAAGAACAGGTTTAACACTAATAGTGTTAATACCAGGCTTGAGATCTGCTTGCAGTTGCATGATCCCGTTATATTCTCTGGTCTCAAGTATTATTTATTCATACCCCCACCTCTAATACTTCTTTGAACAACATCCATTGCTCTAAATTTGAACTCATGATTAAATCCATGTTCTGTAATGTGCTTGGCTAAGGCATTATTCGGTGTGTTCCTACGTATTTTAGACCGATGCTCAATAATTTCGTCTTTAAGTTTACGAAATACTTTTACCAATATACAAAGCGGGCATTTTGTACAGGTCGCCAGGTATAAAACATTTCCAGTATTGCAACTTGCAAAGCAGTTAAAATTATACGTCATTTTAGTTTTTGGATGTGTAGAAGTAATCTGTAAGAATGTCCCTACGACATACACAATTTTAGTAGGGAAATATTCCACATTTCTTGCTTGTAAACACATTCTTATCGAAGTCCTTATAACCTCCTTTTCAAATTCCTACAATTACTATATGCAAAACTGGGTTCATTACCAACAAATTGCTTCAGTTCAGGCATAGCAAGGAAAATACCCCAGTTCTTATCTTTTTAACATCCTCTGTTCTCCTATTGTAGGTGGTGACATACCTTAGTTATTTGTTGAAACCCTATTAGCTATACTGTCAGCCACATTATCATGAAAGAATGGTTTTGCCAGTCCATCCCTATTTGAAATAAATTCTTGCATAGTTTTCTGCAGCATGTTGTCCTTATAGCCTCTTTCTTTAAATTCTCCAGGTGTCATTCATCTGCATCACACAGTTGTCATTGTCTGTGTCACTTTTCTGGTAACATTAAATTTAAAAGATACTTATTATCACATCCCAGTTTTCAGTGATTTCAGACTTGAAGAATTTCTGTATCTGGCTTACAATTTCAGATGTTCATTGTTATGATAACTGGTGCCATAACCTAAGCAATATGGGTTATATCTGGCACAGGACAGGAAAAACGTAGCTGGCCAGCTTCCAAAGCATCAGGGCACTTTCCATGTGCACAAACTGGTAGCCAGTTCAAGCTGCAGTGATAAAGGTCAGAGTTGGTTTCCAAGCTCTTCAGAGCTTTTCTGCTGTCAAGAAAAGCGTTCATGTGCAGTCTTTTGAGGATCGATGGTCGACCAACACTGTTCCATGGTTAGACTGATAAGTTCCTTTCAGGGAAAATAACTTCCACTTTACTTTTTTCTTAAAAACTTGCTTTTTTGTAAAGGCTTTTATTTTTAAGCTGGGAAAAGTGTTCCTAACTTTCATTTACTTTGAAATGAGAACACACTTTTTTTTTTTCGTGGTAAAAAGCTGATTTATGTGGAGAAAATGTTTTACTTTCAAGGGTTGGGGAAAAATGTTAAGTGCTTTCATTTTTTTCTGGGAAAAGGTTAATTTTGTCTGCTGCCCTGTTTTACTGACTGTTGCTGCTAAGCTTCCTTGGGGATCAATCACCATTTTCAACATGACCACGGAACAACATAATGTTTCTGTGGCTGAACCTTCTTCCAGCCACAAGAAGAAAAAGATTAAGCAACCTTTATCACCATAGCAAACTAGTCTATTGGAAACTAGTCTAGTCTGTTTTAGCCACAGGTGGGTGACTCTGCTGTGTTCAAAGTTGCTTCCTCTTACCACTCAGATTTTTCTTTGGATTTCTGTAGTATAGTTACTACAGCCACCATGGACTTGGGGGTTGGATACCCTTGGGAGAAGGGAATTCACCAGAATGGGGTGACCATCTCTGGAGACGTTATTGCTAGCAATACTGGGTCTGTTTCTTGAGAAATTTGTGTCAAGAAGAGAGTGAAAACTAAAGATTTGTGTTATCCTGTGTTAGTTTCTCTGGACAGGAGTAATTTAATAGACTTGGCTCAGTTTTTTTTTTCTTCTTCTACACCAGTGATTTTACCTCTAAGGACCCCTCTGTCAAACTTATTAAATATGCAGATGGTACAACTGTCATCGGGCTCATCAGGAATGGTGAGTCTGCATACAGACAGGAGGTTGAGCAGCTGGTCCTTCGTAGTCAGAATAATCTGGAACTGAACACTCTTAAAACTGTGAAGATGACAGTGAACTTCAGTGTACTACAATGTTATCCCCCTCTTTATATTTATTATGACTGTGTCAGTTGTGGAATCCTTAAATATTTTGGGATCTATAATCTCCCAGGACTTTAAGTGACCAATGTAGGGTCCATCATAAAAAGGCACAACAGCGAATGTACCTTATGCAACAGCTGAGGAAGTTCAATCTCCCACAGGAACTGTTGATTCAGTTCTATACAGAAGTCATTGAGTCTGTTCTCAGTTCATTCATAACAGTGTGGCTTGGATCGGTGTCTAATCATGACAAAAATAGGTTACACTGAATAGTCTGGTCTGCCGAAAATTTCATTGGTGCTAGTTTGCCCTCCTTACAAGACTGTACTATTCCAGAGTCATGAAAAGGGCAGGGAAGATCATCACTGACCCTTCACATCCAGGCCACCATCTTTTTGAACCATTATCATCAGCCAGGCGTTGTAGATTAATATGCACCAAAGCAAGCAGATATATGAACAGTTTTTTCCACAGGCCATTAAGTTCATAAACTGTTAACTCAGCTTATTGGATTGGGGTATTCTTTTTCCCAAGCCTCCGAGGATACTGGAGAATTGTTTACATATTACTTGTTTCAGAGTTTATTTCAGCATTTCTTGCATGAAGTTGCACTTTGCACCTTGCATGTATATGTATACTTACTTTTTTGTCTTAATAGTTGCATGTATTTCGTTTGTCTTGTTCTTAATAGTTTTATGTATGTCATTTATGTAATTCATAGTTGGAGAGTCACTGAAACTGGAGTCACATTCCTTGTATGTGTGCATACTCAGTAAATCTGATTAAACACCTTAATTTAATTATCAGTTAAGACACAGGGAAACATGCAATTATATAAAAAGAAAAACATTTTAACATGTTCCCAGGTGCAAACATTATATATCCCATATATACTTTTGTATAATTATCAGCAGATCAGCAGAACATAAATTGCTCTGTCCCTGCCTTCCCTTAAACCTCACTCTCCTCCAAAACATGATTCTGCATATACTAGGCCATCTACCCAAGAAAAAACTCTTTGGAGTCTGATTGGGATATAAAAATACTTATGCAAACACTTCAAGCAAAAATCCTAAACCATTGATACTTTGTTCTATATTTGGGAGCCATACATATGTCTTCCATTGTTTACCTTGTGAATTGCTTTTCCAGTCTCTCTTCCCAATCCTTTCTAACCTCCTCTGATTGATTCCTGTAGTTATCATGCAATATTTTATACATCCTACTAATTATCCCTTTTTTTAGCCGTAGCTTCTGTTCTAGGTTCAACTAAAAAATCTACCAGTGCAGGTCTTTCACTTAAGATTCCCCTATTCCTTTGTCTTTGCCTATACCCTGATATCAATCCTTCATAGTGAAAGCAGTTTTTAGCCTGCAGTCCAAATATCTTCTTGACCTCTTCCCATTGTTTTACCTTTTCCTCTCTAGTTATTTCCTCCCAGTACCTTGGTTTCTCTGTCAGTTTTCTCCAGTAAATTCCAGCCCCTTCTTGATTATTCTCAGTACTCCTTTCAGCAAATCCCCTTTCTCCATTCTCATGTTGCCTTAGTTTTTGGAATACTTTCTGCTACTTTGACTGTAACATTCTGTATGACTGTTCTCCGTAAGGATCTGTATCCAAAATCTCTCTCTCTCTCTCTCTCCATCTTTATTCCTTTCCATTTTGAATTATAGCTGCTGCTAGTGTTATGTATAGGAGTCTTAACTGTGTAGCCCTAAGCTATCCCTTCAAATCATGTAATTCTAAACCATCTTTTTTCTGTTGGGGGGATCAACATATCCCATTTGCTTTTTGCCCTCTTCCCCTCCCAGATGAAATCCTTCAACTCTTTTATTAATCGATATCCACAAATTTTCCTCTGGTTGGTAGTAATATGCTTGGTCCGTATATAAAACTAGAGAGACTAAAACATTTTCAGTAGTTTTTGCCTTGCTATCCGTATCCATAAACAAGAGGTTTCAGTCTTTCAGTTTTTGTATTATCTTTTGTGTAATCTCTTCTCACATATCCTTTGCTGTGAAAAAGAGAATCATTTTTAATCCATGCTCCTAAATGCTTTATGTCCCTGTAAATATGGTGATTACTGAGCCAATTTGTTTGGGTGCATAGTTTACAACTATAGCCTGTGTGTTACCTTCATTAATTGTATATCCTGAAAAGATTTGAAACAGTCACAAAATGTGTCACAGTTCTGTCCTTTTCTGGTTTTATCCCATGCAGACTAATATCTGAAGGTAAAGCCAACTTTTTCGTGATTTACCATACCAGTTGTATCCTTGCATTTGCGAGTCCATATATTCTTTGCCAGTGGCCCTAAGTATAAAACAAATAAAGGAGAAAAAGGACACCCTAGCTTGTTCTGTTCAGATGCAACTTAACAGAGAGGAAACTTCCCACTTTAACTTTTTTTTTTCGATCCTTCATATTCTCCTAATTCACATTATTCACATAATTATTGTATCAGGGAGTGAAAATGCTTCCATTGACCTACTCACAAAATCCCAGCTTAGTCAGATGCTTTATCTACATCAAGACCCACAAAGAATAGCAGTGTTTTCCTTAAATTCTGTTTATCTCTGTATCATCAATGTTCTGTTAATGTTAAGTTTGCTTCCCCTTGCAAGCAGTATCAAAAAGAATAAAAGTGCAAGGTGTCTGGGACACCAAATATAGATGCATATAAACATCAAGGACATGCTTGCTTTTATCAAGTCACACAGTTCTCTGAATCACCTCTGATTCCGCTGACCTCTTCAACTAATTGCAGACAATACTATAATGATGTTGTACGTCAACAAGCAGAGGGGAACCAGGTATTGCCACTATGCAGACTAGCCACATTAGCTTGGGATATGGCTTTACAGCACAATCTCACTCTACAGACCTCTTAAGTTTCTGTCTGAGCATAAGTGAGTGCTTTACAAGCTGAGCCGGATAAAGGTAGACCCTCACAAATGGAAATTAGATCAGGGAATTCTCTAGGATTTGATCCAGCTGAAGGAAATTCCTTCAGCAGACCTTTTTTTGGCTCCTCTCTGAACAACTAACTGGCAAAATTCTGCTCCAGGACTCAAATGTAAGATGGCCTGGAAAGACAGATGCCTTTTCTGTTTTTTTCTTCTTCTTCTTTAGACAGGAATGTTCCTGCATGCTTTTTCCACCATTTCCATTGATATCCAGGGTACTTCTGAAGATTCAGAAGGAATCCCTCAAATCATTGTGGTGACTCCCTCCTGGCTCAGGCAACAGTGGTTCCCCCTTTTGGAAATGGCCAAGGGTAATTACCGCAAGATCCCTTTCACAGTGGGTCTTATCGTACAAGAACACTGGTGGGTAATGCATCCTGACCGCAAATAACTTCAACTGATAAGCTGGATGTTTGGTGACTAAAAGGTATTAAGACCCTGTTTTCTGAGGATATGCAGCAGGTGTTAATGGAGACGAAGCAGGCTACTAGAAGATCACATATAAATAAATGGAAAATATTTTCTAGTTGATGCCAGCATAATATTCAGAGCTAATGTCATTCTGGGCTCACAATATTTGAGAGTTGCTATTTTATGGCCTGTCTTTCTCATTTCTCAAGGCTCCACTGTTGGCCATTTTAGCTTGTCTGCCCATGGATCCTTCCCTTTAAATGCATTCTCATATTAGATATTTTTTGAAAGGGATGTTGCATAAGAGACCCCCCCCCCCCCTCAGGAAACCGGTGGCTCCATCTTGGGATCTTAGTTTCTCTAAGCCAGAATTAACACTAGCTCTATTTGAACCAGCTCATTTGGCTGGATTGGGGTCCTTGTAATGTTAGTGTTTTACTGATTTCACTGACCTCTGCAAGAAGATTGTCTGTTACAAGCTCTTATGATGGGGGGGGGGGGTCGATCCTATCTCATTTTACACAAAGATAGGTTTTCCTAGAGAAGTAATCTTTAAGCCCACCTATCAATCTCCCCGTTTTCTTTCCTGTACCCAAAAATGAGGGGAAAAGGATGCATCATACCTAGGATGTCCATAGACCATTGTGGTACTGTCTTGCTAGAACAAAATTTTTCAGATGATCTGATCACTTTAATTTCTTGTGAAGGTAATAAGATGGGACAAACCTGTGCCTAAGCAGACTATTACCTTTAGTCATCCCCACCGCAACAAAACTATTCCAGGCAGGGTCAAAGCTCCCTCTACCAGGGCCTTGGCTTCATTTATGGCTTTTTGGAAAGAGTTTTGTTCTAGAAGTACAGCTGTGGGTACTTGCGTATTATCGCAACCAGATTTTCCCGGTTGTGATTCACTCATACCTGCACAAATAGCACCACATGAAGCATTTCAAAGTGTCAGGGGAACTCCTTAGTAGTGGCATGAAACTTCCCACAACTTTTTAGGAACAGGAACAAGTACCGAAAACCGCTTCCTGTTTTGCGTCCGTTACACTAGCACTCTGCAGTTGTAATGGATGTTATTGATCTGTCACTTGCATTTCTTTTAGCCGGTGAAAGGGATTCTGCAGCGAAGGAGAAGACAGGCACGCAGAAAGGGTTATTGGTAAACCTTTGGTTATTTTTTAGACATACTTTTATGCTATCTTTAAAAAGATGCAGTGCATTGGTAATGACTTTCTTTCTTCGTGCCCTTCCACTTGACTTGGCTAACAACCGGTGTGATATTCCAAGGCAGCATGCACTGCTGATGAAAGTGTTGCACTTAACAGTACATGAACTACAGCCCTACACATATGGTTTACATACACACAGAAAAGGTTTCTAATCACTGAAACTGACATTCCGGACAACAGCAGTTTCAGAGACATGGCTAACAAGCAATGTCAAATTGCAAGGCATCATTTTCTGCCCATGCAAATGTTCGGCAAGCACTTCACGAAGTATGGCCATACACATGTGCTTTAAACAAACACACAAATGTTTATAACAATTTAAATTTGCATAGCAGCCAGAACCAGTTTCAGAAACAGTACATAGGTAAACTGTTTATTCATCATAGCTGTGCAAACACTATTTATAAGGAAACTTGGTACCGGAAACTTTTACAGTGTTCCACTAAGTATTACTGTAAATGGTGACATGATATGGTGGCACTAAAGGAGGTACCTGCAATGAAACATTACTTTCTCATGTATTTAGGTCATACACCTGCCTAAACACACAAAATCTTACAGAAAACATGGTTTCTGGGCTTCTCAATACTTTCTGGTAGTAGTTTAAACAATGAGAAGCAACCAGCATTAACATGAAAATCTGGTTGCGATAATACGCAAGTACCCAGCTGTGTAAGTAAACTTACCATACCAATAGATGTTTAAATGATCTCAGCTGCAGTATGCACCCCTCCCTCAATCCTCTCCTTATTTTTGTAATTTATTAATTTTCCAGGGTGTGGACGCTCTCTCTCTTACTCCTGGCTTTGTCTTCCCTGGGCTTAGCTTCCCTTTTTTCAGTTGATATGAAAGTTCTTAAGAGCTTGGCACCCAAACTAATCTTTTAGACAACATAGCTTGAGCTGCCTAATGGTTTTAACTCATGGAAGGTGCCTTAAAGCTTTGAAAGCTGGCCAATAAGATCACCTTATTTTGTCTCAGATTTCATACAAGTTCACTCTCTTGTATCCTCCCCAAATTGCTATAGTTGCTCTGTGGTTATAGTCACTATGACAGAATGCATTAGTTGTCTCAAAGAATATAATATTCATTTTGTACTTAATCGTCTGCTTATTACATCATCCAGTAGAAAACCAAAAAGCTAATGTTGAATCTTCAACCTCTTCTGGAACCTACTTGCATAGACTCAATACTATAGTACATACAGTCTTGTCTACCCATTTGAACGTTTTAGCTGGTTTACTTTTATGAAGATAAAAGAACTGGGACAATTTTAGGCTGTTTTCTTTCTGTTTTGTCCCCTTGCTGCTTCATTGACATCACTCCCCCTTCTGGCCAATAAATCTGTTCATTCCCTATCAGTGAGAAAAGAGTATGCCAAGAGAGGTCATCATTCAGCCAGCCATCAGGGACAGTTTAGCATTCTACATGCTGGCCATAACCACCTTGCACCCACTTGGCCAAGCAGTGCTAAGGGACTGTGCAGTGGGCTGACTGAACAGGCAATTCCTTCTTCACTTCTACAAGGGGTATTTACACATAGCACCCCCCCACCTCCCCAGGAAACTTGGGTGAGTGGTGGTTTCCAAGGTCTGAACAAAGGAAAATGAACAGACTCTGTATCCCTTGAATACATAGAACATTCTCTACCCCCTGTGAGAAGCAAGCAACCCATGCCCCTTCACTACCCTTCACTCCCCTCCCTGCCTAGTTTCTCCACTGTTGGGGCCAATAATTAAACCCTGGTCAGCTGGGATTGCAGTAGGTCTCCATCTCTGTGTGCCATGGAGCCAGGCAATTTTAGGCTGTTTCAGATGTTGTTTGTAAGGTGGCTTCCACTGAACTCCCTCATAGTAATATTACTGAATTTCTTAGATGATCAAGGGACATTTTCAGGTTTGGAATCCATTGCATTAAGGACTTTGTTTCCAAGGTTCTATCCCTTTAAACTGTTGGAAATAATTTAAAGACTCCTCTTAAACTATATTTGATTTGGTTGCCTATTCAAAGTGACATCCATATTAGGAACATCTGTCTGCTTCTGAAGTTAGCAGAGTAAATGTACAAAAAAGTGGAGATATGTTAACTTTCCAACATTTGGACACAAATGGCCAGTGCTCACTCAGATTGGAGGTCATTAATGCTGTATACCTTTTATTTAAATAATTAAAATGTACACCGTTTTTGTACTTGGTGCAGAAAAGTATGAGTACCTCATTTGTAAATGTTTGGCAACCTATATAATTTGTTGTACATAGGACCTGTCAAGTTAATCATTGAGATGCAATTGAGAAATGCAACAAACCATACCATTCACTGTTCTCTGAGACTGTTTTTTTTTTTTTAACTCAATATAGCTGATAATTTTAGATATGCTGCATTATATATATAACTGATGTTTCTTGTAGGGATCACTTAAGTTTAAAGTGCATGTATTTATCCCTATGAAAATCTGTAGCTAGGAGTCTCAGCTTAACAAAATCTGATTGTGTAAAAATAGAGTGAAATAAAACTCATTGAAATAAGACATTTTTGCAAGAAGACACCCTTCACACCGCATAACTCCATGAGCTGTTTACTTTGGACTAGGTGATGTGTGGTACTGTAACCTCAAACTGGGTGTATATCCCCCACATTCATGAATATCTTTGCATTATTGCAAGAATCATGGTTCTAATCCCCAGAATTTCCATAAGACAATAGATACACATATGCACGTGTGTGTACACGTATACATACATATATTTTATGTGTGTGTTTTATAAAAGTTTAAATTTCAGAACTGAAAAAAAAAACATTAAAGACCTAAACAGGATAGTGTTACTTTAAGTAAGTATTAATGGATGGGATGAACTCTTCAGTATTTACTGTTTTAATTTGTAACAACATTTATGTCTTGTGTATGCTTATCGATATTGAGTAATTCTGTTATTCAAGGACTCTGTTTTACCATGCTTTATCTCCTTGAAGGTTTTTTGATTTGAGACATATAAAGTTTCTACATGGCTCCATGAATAAAGTACTTCACCTTCTAAATATCTATGCATTTATTCTTGTCATTAATTTCTTCATCTCTGCATGATGGGGTTAGGACATCCAAACGAATACAGCCCAGCTAAACTCAGAATTTTGGATAGTGGCTAAATATTTGGCTAGAAGATGGGAGTATCCCTGCAAGATGTTGGGGGCCTTCTGACTCTGATGTGCAGTGGACAATGGTTGATAGTCATAAGTGGTAGTGAAGCATGAGACAGTTCCCTGAATGGGTAATATACGTGTAAGTAAAGCCCTCCTTAGGAAAACTACTCTAAACTTCTTGAGTGGACATTTGACCAGGTTGTAGCTACTTTGTTCAACTGGGAAATTTTCAGTTAATTAAATGGCCTACAGCAATGGATTAGATTAGTTTGCAGCCTGATATTCTGAAGACCAGCTTCCCAAGAAATCTATACTAAAAGCATTCTCTTGTAGTGAAATTAGGTTTAACTCCAACTAAAAAAAAAAAATACAACATGTAGTCTGTCTCTGTTATATTCTACTTCCAAAGTTGCTTTCAAGTCTCATTTCCAAGGATTTGGTTTTCACTGAATTAGACTACAAAGAAGTATTGTAGTACCCTTTGACAAAGAATTTTTTTAGTTGCCTTTCTTGTTTTTCATTCCTGTCTCCTTCCTAAGTAGGTGAATAAGTGGATATGGTACAATTGTCATGTTTACAGGAATAAAGTTAATTAGCCCAGGAAAGAATCAAGGCTGTGCCATTGATTTTGAGCTGAATTACATTAGCAGTACTTTTCCTTTTTGTATAGTACATTCTTTTCAAATGAAATTCTTAAGTCGTAATCTGCTTTTACATTACTTTGCATTTATTTAAAGGCCCTACAACTGAACAGAATTGGATTCCGTGAAGAAATATTTACTGAATTGTGGTGACTGATTAATTTCATTGGGCAAGGCCCATAATTCTGTCTTCAACTACATATAACCATTAAGTCCTAGAACATCAATGTAGGTTACTCTTGTAGCGGTCTCCATTTGTTTGTAAAATTCTTCATTGAAAAGTATTTGTGGAAACTTGCATTGTCAAATCTCTACTATGGTTTGTCACGGACTTCCCTTTGTTTACAGCCAATTTTCTTTCAGATGTTTCAGTATCTGTAAATAGCTTTCAGAGCACGTTTGGTAAGTCTGTTGACAGTAACTGTCATGTCTTAAACAATGTACATTTTCATTTCTGGTTAATCTGCTACAAGAGATATGGTTCTAAAGCAAAATACAAATCACTGAGTGGTAAAGATCATAAGTGCATTGACTGCTGCATGGCATAGAACTTTGGAATATATCTTGCTTCCACTAGTAACTAGGCATGTATTGTGTATCTGTTTTGCTAAACACTGTTGACCTCCTCGGTAATCAGTAGTTTAGTTTCTTGTTGAGCATGGATCTTCTTGAAGTACTCAGCTCTGTAGATTTCTTACTGACCTGATTTTCTTTAATAATGGCACTGTGGACATTGTCACTAACATCTGCTTACCTTTTAGGAAACCTTCTTACATGCAGCAGTTGGTCTGACTCTAGATCAACCTCAACCTCATTCACAAACCTGAGAACATGGAGTACATTTATCAACTTTAAAAACTTCAGTGTTGCAGTTTACAGCACTAGGGCTTCCTTAATATATTTTACTGGGCCACTATCTTTCTGAAACTCATACCCACATTGCTTTGAGAAGAGATGTAGCTTTTTTTATTTTACTTGGCATTGCTTAAATGATAGGAATGTGTTTTATATCCTGTCAGTTAACTTTGATTTTGTGCCATCAGTCTCTGCCAAATAATGCTGTTATCTTTTTCATTACATAGTGCAGCCTTTGAACTTATTCAGTTGTCATTACATGATGTGCTACGAGTTACATTTTCTGATTAGAATAGCTTTCAATGTTTTTCACTAGTTATACTTTTTTAGGTTTAAACAGCTGTCCATGGTTGTATAAATTCACTGAGATCACTGCTCATGTATCAGACTCCATTTTGTACTGCATCAGTTTCTCAGTTTATTCCACAATTGAACTTTTATGAACTTGTTTACATTTCTGCACCAGTACGCATTTTAATTTTTGTAATTATTTTGTGCATATATCCCCTTCTCTGGTTCAGGCTGTTGTGCTGCTGTTCTTTCCTTTTTGTAAAACAGAACATGTGAATATGTCACTTTGTTGTGACTGCAACAGACTTTTGTGTAAATGGCAATCTTTAGGGGATGTTTTAATATTAGGTTACAATTGAGGTAGCCTTTAGGTGTATGGGAAGTATCCTGCCAAGATATCGGACACCACTCCAGTATAAAATAAGTATTGAGTGCCATCTATGTACACTGCTTCTTTTGAAATCATATGAGCATGCTGCTGTAAGAATAATGTATGGGCTCACCAAAATCCAGAACATTATTTCTGTGTGCGTGTGTACATGTAGTGTGTGTAATGTGTGCATGTAGGGTGTATGCGTATATGGATCCCTATCAATTGATAGAGTTTTCAGAAACTTGGAATTCATGTGGTTGAGACCATATGACTGAGTTTTTGAAAACCCAAACTTTGGAATGGAGATTGCGGTACAGTGAGGTTCGGGAAATGTACCTTTTTTACTGTAGGGCAGTCTTGGAGTTGGTATATGTAATTTGCAGGGAGTGTGTGGGGTGCAGGGGGGGTTAACCCCACTCTGCATAAATGTAAAAAAAGTAGATTTTTATCAAGTTTCCGGAAACTTGATCATATGGTCTCATCCATATTAACTTTGTTTTTGAAAACTCAATCATTTGACATAGATCTGTATATGTGCATATATTTGTGGGTATATGTGTATGTTTCTGAGCTTGTATTGCTCAGGCTCTGGATTGCATTGCATAAGTGGAAATTCCTTAAGATTCCAAGAGCAGGATAAGTTATTTCTTACACTTATTTCACTGAACTGCACTTCTGAAATGCTTATAATTGTGCTATACAGTTGATCTACTACATTTTGCACTGTTATAAAGCATTTTTTATTGTTTCACTGCATTTATGTGCTGTTGTATACTGTTTTAACATTACTTAACTGTAAACTGCTTTTTCATAGTGAGAGTTGTATTTTCTGTTTGAGTGCTCTATCCGAGCTTTTCTGTGCATTTTTGATTGTCTGTTTACAGTTAAAAGCATTCTCGGGTCTGCTCCTTGATCTGTTTAAAACTTTCATTTAGTGGCTATAGCTAGGAATTGTAATTTTTCCCACCCACCTTCTCTGGTGTTGTGTGTTCTTATACTTGGTGGCTTTGCAGTTACCCGCCCATACTGTATATTTGATCTGTGACACTCCTCCCAGTTTAGTGTAATTAGTTCACTCAATCTAGTAGAGAACATTTGTGAAGGCCAATCCGCTCAGATTCTTAACGTTGAATTAACTACTGTTCCAGCTTTCTCCATTTCCACTTTACTGGAAAAAAAATTCTAAGCTTGCTTCCCCCTTTCCTGTGGCAGGTCTTGTCCAGATATGGATTTGCTGTGTCCAGGACTGTTTGTGAGCTCCTAAGTGCCCCCCCACTTAACTGGAGTTAAACTATTCCTGGCGCCATAAAGTCTGTTCTTCAAAATTTCCCTTGCAACTAGCCAGCTTTTTAGTTTTAGCACTCATCTGTTTCTTTGAGCTCAGCACTTGTTCAGAGCTCATTGTAAGCACTAAATAAGTTACAAATTACTACAGCACTCAACTTTCCTCACTTGTCTAGAGGAAAACAGTTTTTAGTACTTAATAAATAATCACCTATTCAGGCATCTCTAAAGGTCAGCTCCCGGTGTTTTCTCCTGTCTACCTGATGAATCTGGGCATCTTGGGACAATGCAGCAGTTGCCTCATGTACACAGACAACCCTCTCCTCCTACCACCCAACACTACGACCTGTGAGAGATGCACTTATATAGCCAAACTGGAAGCAAAGCTCTTCACCAAAGACTGGCCTAGACAGTCAAGAGGAGAAGGTAAACACTTGCACTGCACCACACTTATCACATAGTCCCTCAAAACCTACACCACCAAAACGCGCACACAGAAGCACAAAACACACACCGACATTCGTGGAGGCTCTCAGTACAAATCTGCCCAAACAACAGAGACCTCCAAAGCAGAAATGAAGGCGACCTCCACCCCCCAACACAACCCAAATGACACATAGCCCACATACTCAGTGTGCCACTCAACTACAGCTCATAAGGCTTAACGTAACCAACACTCTAGTCATAGGTGACTCTATAGTCAGGCACACTGATGTTCCACTCACCAGGCTAAATAAGGAAAAAGTTACTGTCAGCTGCCTGTCAGGTGCCAGGATCCGCCACATAATGCACGCACTCAGGTCACTCCACAACAAGTACAAATATGACTCAGTCATTGTCCATGTTGGTGTGAATGACCTGAGACGTACCTCCCTGGACTACATGAAAAGAGACATGGAGGAGCTCTCCGATCTTGTAGCCCAGGCCGGTATGACCCCAGCCCTGAGTAGCATCCTGCCATCACCCAGAATGACACCACAGTACAAGGACAAAATGATTGACTTTGACAATTGGCTAAGCTTCTGGTGTCATTCTAAGGGAATCCAGTATCTGTCTGCCTGGGATGACATGATTGACAGGCCACGATGCTTTGCCAGAGATGGCCTGCACCTGTCGCCCTTGGGATTCTGGATACTGGTTGGCCACCCCTATAGTGCCTTTTATAGGCAAGGTTCAAATGACAAATTCACCACAATAACAGGTACAAGCAAGCATAATCTGAGGGTAATGCTACTCAGTGCTAGAAGTCTAAACCTCAAAATGCACTCACTCGAGGCACTCCTTAAAATGGAGAACATTAACATCTGTGCAGTGACAGAGACCTGGTTCAAAGCTCCAGAGAGCACCCCTGCATTACCAGGCTATAATTCATACCACACCTTTCGGCCACCAAACCCGGACCGAAACACTAAGGGTGGAGGCGTGTCCTTATTCATTAAGGATATCCACACCTCCAAGCTAGTTGCTCAGCATCATGCATCCGAGATTTTTAAGTATTTTTGTTGTTAGGGCAATTTTACAGGTCTTTATACAATATTTAGCACTTAGCAAGTTTGCAATTAGTACTAATTGAATGATGTGCATTAGCTAATTATATTATGTAAATGTTATATAAGGATTATGGTTTGAGTTTTAAAATTGTCTGATGAAGGCTGGAGTTCGCAGCCGAAAGCGCTTACCAATAAATTTTCTTTAGTAACTATTATTCCGGTTGTCCGCTTGATTGCTTTTGTGCTTCTGGATTTATTTTATTAGCATCTGAGATTATCCAAGTTCAACTAACGCTGGGCAAGACCGCAATCCATATTGTAGCTTGCTACAGACCCCCACCCATGCCCCAGGATTCCCACTCTTTTCTTGATACATTGGAAAATATTAAGGCACAACCCAACACTCTAATAATGGGTGATTTCAACTACCCTACCGTTAACTGGAAAAACTACTCATGTACCAACTCTTTTGCTCAACGTTTTCTGGAAATCATCAGTTCCAACGCCTTGGATCAACTTATCCACACCACACCACCACCAGGGGCAACAATGTCCTAGACCTGGTCATCACCAACATGGGTGACCGGTGTTCCACACCAGAGGTCAGCTCGTTAGTCAGATCCGACCACAAGCTAATCACCCTAGACATCCACATCCCGCTCCCACTCCCCATTAGGAAAACAACCGTAAAAAATTTCTCCAAAGCCAACTTCATACTTCTTAAGACAGAAGTGGCAAACTTCACGACACCCATGCAGATGGACAATAGAGGTATGACTGCTGAATCCTACACAAATGCACTTTATAAGCACTTACACGAGTGCATGGATCGTGCTATCCCTAACAGAACCAAGATGCTATCCTCCAAAAAAAGAAAGCCAATCTGGTGGTCTTCTGCCATAAACAAACTCTACAACAGAAGAAAGAAACTGTTGCAAAAAAGAGTAAAATCCCATGATTGGGGGAACTCCCTGGTCAGCCTCAGTAAGAAGCTGAAATCCCTCAAAATTCTCCAAAGCTAGTTACAAACAAAACTGCCACTGATTCTAAAGACAACCACAAAGCATTTTATAGCTATGTCAAGAATCTCAAGGTCAACACTCAGATCTGCTCTGAGTTACAGCACAATGACACTAAATATACAGAACCAACTGATATTGCCAACATCCTGGCAGATAGGTTCAGTGCTAACTTTACACCCCCGTCACCCCCTAAGGGGCCCATCTTTATACCGGAAAAATGCAAAGTTCCTGTAATCACAGCTGCACAGGTAAAAACCTCACTCTCCAAAGCCAAGAACACAGCATCCATGGGATCTGACAACATCCCAGGCTCCCTTCTACATGAACTACAGAATGAACTGGCACACCACCTAAGTACCATGTTCAATCATAGCCTCACCTCAGGCTTTGTGCCCATCAAATGGCACACCGTGACAGTTATCCCAGTCCACAAAGGGGGGGGGGCACAACAGACCCTGGGAACTACCGCCCCATTAGCCTGACTAGCCTTGTGTGCAAGGCCATGGAACGTATCATCATGGAACTCATAAACAAAGACATTGGAAATCTCCAAACTCTGGACCCCACACAGTTTGGGTTTGTAAAAGGCAGATCATATCTCCTAAACCTGATAGACTTCTTTGAAGTAGTCACCAAAGCCATAGATGAAGGTAAGATGGTTCACACAGCCTATCTAGATCTCGCCAAGGTGTTCGACACCATCCCCCACTCTGGAATTATAGATAAATTCACTAAACTAGGTATAAATCCCCTATGTTACAAGATGGGCTGTCAACTGGCTTACTGACAGAACCCACACTGTGAAAGTAGCAGACTCCAAATCAGACTTCAGATCAGTGACAAGTGGAGTACCACAGGGTTCAGTCCTGGGTCCTCTCCTGTTTGGTATCTACTTCTCTGAAGTACAGGCTAACACAGAAGGTCTTTGGCTAACTAAATTTGCAGATGACTGCAAACTAGGAGCCATAATCGAAACTCCTAATGATGTGGTCATCCTACAAAAGGGCCTCACTGAGACAGATGCCTGGTGTCAAAGACATGGTCTCCAGCTCAATACCAAAAAGTGCATTGTCATTCCCTTTGGTTAAAAACTCTGTACCCATGAAGTACCACATAGGCGGTAGTCTACTTAACACCGAAAGTGTGACGAGACCTTGGGTCACAGGTGGACAGTAGTCTCTCCTTTGATAATCGCATCGCTACAGTGGTTGGGAAATCCTACGTGGCACACCTAATCACAAAAGGTTTCTCATCCAGAAAAAAAAGAGGTCATTGTTCCCCTCTACTCATCACTCATTTAGATCCATTATAGAGTACAACGCCCCTTTTGGTATGTACCTCACAAGACATCTACAACAACTGGAAAGGCTGCAAAAATACCTCACAAAGAGAATTACTGGCCTCAAACAGATGCCTTGCGCAGACGGTCTCAAAAAACTGCAGCCTTACTCCGTCGCATATCGCCTACTCCGAGGTGCTGTCTGCCTAACATACAAAGCTATGTCAAACCCAGAGCTGTAGGACATGCTCCACTTAAAGAAATCCCAATCCCTCCGAGCTACACGCTCTATGGACCTAAACAAATCCCAATCCCTCCGAGCTACACGCTCTATGGACCTTAACCTTGTCACCACAATAAACAGAACATGCTGGAGGGATAGATTCCTGTCCCAGAGTCTTCCCATACTCTGGAACAGACTACCTGTCTATGTCAAACAGAGCTCCTCATTAGCACTCTTCAAGAAAGATCTTGATGATTGGATTGGTAAGATTATATTATATATTACATATATATTTTATATATATATATATATATATATATATATATATATATATATATATATATATATACATATATACACACATATATATATATATATATATATATATATACACACATATATATATATATATATATATTGTGTGTATGTGTATGGATCTAGGACTACTGAACAAAAGTTCAGTAGTCCAAATCCACAATAACAGAATGTACTTTAATGAAAGCGCTTTCACCGAAAAAGTGCTTTCGTTAAAGTGCGTTAAAAAAAACCTTTTATGCAGGGGGGCAAGCCCCATCCTCCCCTACTTTTATATTCTCACTCCGAGGCCCCACTACAGTGGGGAAAAGGGAATTTCCTTTAACCGCACCATAGTGCGACCGACACAATGAGCATACTTATAAGACAAGTAGTGGATCCAAACCATCACCAATAAACCGCTAAGCCTTTAAAATAGATTTATTCGAACTGAAGTGCGTTTTATTCCATACGCTTTTCATTAGAGCCCAAGCTCCAACTTCTTCAGAGAAAATTTCAAACATTAGAATAGCTATTACGGCGTCAATAAATAAACTCTATGTAATTAAAACCAATTAAACAATTGAACGATCAGTCGATTCAGTTTAAATTTAAAAGCACAACATCACTTCTAAGTGTTATTAAAAAACATCAATTAATAAATGTTTTTTATATAAATCTGTGTACACGTGTATTCCAATACAAAACAATCTTAAAAATACTTTAAGTATAATAAAATGGGTGAAGTAAAATAAGAAGAATGAGGTAAAATTAAGTAAAATGAAATGGAATTCCCTGCAAGGGTTCCCTAAAAAAGTGTACCTTGCAGAAAATGTGTACCTCTATTCAACGGACGTAAGCTAATGAGTTGTAATATCTATTTGTTAAAGCTAGATGCATTTGTTCATACTGACGGTAATCTGTTAGTAAGATGCAAAAAAATTTTTCTCCATATAGGGCATGTGTAAGTGCAAATAGGTCTCTCTCTGCATGACATATATAAAAACATGTATGAAAAACATATGAGCACAATGTACAGAAAATGCACCGTGCACAAAGAGCACACTGGGCCAACAGTTTAGTGGACATTTAAAAGGTGTGCCCAACTAATGGCTACAAGTGCGCGTCCATGCACGCGTCCACAAACACGCGTACACACATATATACACTCATGTAAATATATATGTACTCATGCACAAGCGTGCTCGAACAAGTAAGTATATAAGTACATAAATAAATACACAAGTAAATGCACACATGTATACGCACACGCACCCCCAGACACCCACACACACACACACCATTTGGATGTGACACGAGGGTTCCACCAAATTACGAATGGGCACTTTCAAGAAACTAAGTAAGGCAGTGTAAAAAGGTATAGTAGTGTGTAAAAAATGTGAGAAACCTATAGTAACCTGTATCAAAAATTAAAGGTTGAAGGTAATAGTAATGTGCAGTTAAGTATCGAAAAAAATATTTAATGTTATAAAGTTAAATAATAAAAGATATATATGTGTCTATGGTGTTAAACCATGCTAAACAAGTAGATGGAATGAAGTGTATTTAATAAATCGGCTTGTGTGATTAAAATGGTCAGAGCTAATGCAATTCGTTACCTATCCAAGTTTTTTAATCTAAGGATACATTTGATAGATGTCATTTCATTAATTCCTGGGAATTGGCTTGCATTGGTTTTAAGCTGCCAAATAAGTTCCCTCCTTTCAAGTTTAAGTGACTCTGGCCCCCCCCTCTCTCATCTCTTGTTAGTTGGTCTATAGCACGGAACACAAATTTATGCCCTTCATTTTCGCTATAATGTCTAGCCAAAGCGTTATCCAGTTTACCCTTATTAATGGAGTTAATATGTTCGTATATTCGTTCATAGAGTTTCCTATCTGTTTTACCAATATAGAATGCTGTGCAATAAGTGCACTTCGCTAGGTAAACCACTTGTCTACTTTGGCAGTTAAACTTAACTCTAGATTGGTATGTACTATTTCTTATAGTGAAATTATTTCCGTCATCTATGTATTTACATTGCCTGCACATATTGTATTTATGCATGCCTGCTTTACTTGTGAAAGATTGTCGATTACTTTCTAGTATTCCTTTTAAGTTGATTCCCCGTTTATACGTAATTTTTGGTCTACTGGGGATTTTGTCAAGAAAATGGCCATCGTTGGTCAAAAGCTCCCAATTCTTTAGGACAATGTTCCTAATGTCAGTAGTGTCTAAATTAAATGTCATAATAAGTCCATAATGGAAACTTGGTTCACAGTTATTAACAATATCTAACCTAACACTTTGTTGTTTCCCTTTCCCATTTAATAAAGGGAAATATTCGCCTGCAAGTCTTTTATTTTTAACTTCTTCAAATATATTTTGGATGAATTCTGCAGGGTAACCCCTTTGGAGGAAGAAGTTGGTTAAAATTGAACATTCTTCCAAGAATTCATCTTCCCTGGTGGTCATCCTGGCTGCTCTAACCATTTGCCCTTTAACCACTGACTTCTTCTGGTGTTTTGGGTGGCAGCTACTAAAGTGGAGGAACATGTTGGAATATGTGTCTTTGCGATAGATCTTAGAAATGTACTTTTTATCATGATGGTCCTTCCTTAAATTGACATCCAAGTATTCTATCTTATCCTTGTCAAATTTGTGAGTGAAGCTAAGGAAATTAGTACTGCTGTTAAAAATAGATAATAAATTTCCCACTTCATCCTCGGAACCATTAAATAGGATAAAGATGTCGTCAAGGAACCTTCTATAAAAAATTATGTTATCTTTAATTTGGGCATTCGTTAAAACAAAAGATCTTTCCCAAAATGCCATAACAAGGTTCGCTAGACTTGCTCCACATGGGGAGCCCATCGCTACCCCAATCTCCTGATGATAAATCTCCTTGTTGAACATTAGATAGTTATATGATAGAACGGTGTCAATTAGTTCTTCTACTAATTTAATTTCATTAGTTGGAGCTCCCAAGGTCTCCATCATGTGGCCCACCCATTCGATTCCAACTTCATGTGGAATGGAAGAGTATAAATCCTTCACGTCAACTGTGACGAAAAAACTATCAGCTATTAAGCCTAAGTTGTCAATTGCTTTAAGAAAGGACCAAGAGTCCTTACATATTTGTCTCTCCATCTTGATGTACTTTTGAAGAACTCTATCTACTACTTTGGCGCATGTATACGTAATACTATTCCTACCGTCAACAAGCGCTCTCATCGGTGGGTTGTCTACATTTTTATGAACTTTAGGCACTCCTAAGAGTACGGGGGTTCTTGGTGCTGGTTGTACTAAAAAGTTATACATGTCTCTGTCGATTCTAGCCTCGATGTACAATTCTTCAATGAGTGCCCTTACTCTCATGTGAGCCACATTCATTTCATTAATAGAGGCTTTTGAATAGGTGTTATTCTCAAGTATATTGTACATTCTACTATCGTAATCGCCAGTTGACATGATTACTAACCCCCCTCCCTTATCCGGTTTCATAATTCTTATAGGTGCCTGTTTCAAAAGGTTTAAAATGTCCCTTTGTTCCCTAGTGATATTATGTTTGTAGAGAAAGTGGTCTTTCTTGGACTCTTTTAAGTTTCTCAGGTCCATTTCTGTAATTTTGTCAAATAAAGATAGTAATGGGTGTAAGGGTGGGTTGTACACACTAGGAACGTAAAACTCAGATTGAGTGTTAAGATCACTGCCCATCAGATTTAAAAAATTGACTTTTCTTATAAAAAGTTTCAACTCAATTAAAGTGGAAGCTATATCAAACTGTGTAGAACGTACAAATGTATATCCTTTAGATAATAGTTCCACTGTTTCGGTGTCAATAGATAAGTCAGTGAAATTGTATACTTTAAAGTCATGTCCAGAGTTGGAGTATTTTACAAATAGGGGGCTGTTCGAGAAAACAGTCTCTATTAGCCCCTAATGTTACCACTTCTTCCTCCTGTTCCTCGTCTGCCTGTTGTTCCTTGTAGTTACACGAGAGGCTGTTTTCTGAAAATTTCGAGTACTGGACGTAGTGGTATTAACATTCCGTTTCTGGACCCCAGTGGTGTTAGTGTTGTTACTATTGTTCTGGTTATTATTGTTTTTGTTATTGTTATTTTGTTGCTGGGCAATCCTCTCGCTCCTCCTATTAGTGGATGACCCTTCATACTGGGGATCTAATTCTCCGTCACTGGTTGCCCCCATAGTTTCAACTTGAAACGGTTGACTTGTCTCTAGAGGCAAATTCTGGAGATTAAAGTTGGTGGTGTCTTTAGGTGTTAATCTCTGTACAGTCGGTGGTTTAGGGTAGGCTTGCCCTTCATTATATTCTTTAATGTCTCTGTTAATTTTCTTAATTTTTGTTAGATTGAGTTTAGACAAGTATTCATCTATACTAGAGAAACATCTGTCGTATTCAAACCTATACCTAGCAAAGCTGGTATCCGTTGTTATAACTTTATCCAGTTCCTCTATTTCTTTAAGTAAAGCATTGATTGTTAACTGGTAATGCTCACATAGTAAGTCTAATAGTTCAAATCCATGTTTGTCAAATGGGGATATCAATGCCAGGTGAAATTGAGAGCCCTCAATTAACCCTGTTGGAAATGTCCACTGCCTGAGACCTTTAGGTACTATTTTCAGTCTTAGGCACTCACGAAAGTAAGCTACCTCTAATTGTAATTTACGTGCTTTACATAGTTTTCCGTCAAAGTCATTTAGCTTTAGAGATAAATCATTTCTTACCTCTTGTTCAGTCCTTATGCTGTTAGTCGCATGGGTTTGAGTGAATGTAAATGTTCGTTGTAACCAGCTTCCAAGAGGTACCTGGGTTCTATTGTCCATTCTGCATTGAGCATTAGCGTCCGTCATTGATCTGAAGCCATTAGGAGAGCTGTTTGTGCTATTGAAACCAATGCTGCCATGAGGAAAGGCAGGCAACATATTAGAACCCTTTTGAAATGCCCCTTTGGGTCCTTTACCCCGGGAATTCCTCGATTCATCCTGGGTATAAAAAACATTGTCCATCCTTTGAGAGAGAGATTCAACTCTCTGTGTAAGTAATCCGATGAGGACCGTAAGGTTCCCCTGGGTCCTCTCCTGTTTGGTATCTACTTCTCTGAAGTACAGGCTAACACAGAAAGTCTTTGGCTAACTAAATTTGCAGATGACTGCAAACTAGGAGCCAT
Source organism: Protopterus annectens (assembly GCF_019279795.1). Lineage (NCBI taxonomy): Eukaryota > Metazoa > Chordata > Ceratodontiformes > Protopteridae > Protopterus > Protopterus annectens. The sequence goes on from NC_056747.1 coordinate 489,204,714, forward strand.
AATCAAAACTCCTAACTATGTGGTCATCCTACAAAAGGGCCTCACTGAGACAGATGCCTAGTGTCAAAGACATGGTCTCCAGCTCAATACCAAAAAGTGCATTGTCATTCCCTTTGGTTAAAAACTCTGTACCCATGAAGTACCACATAGGCGGTAGTCTACTTAACACCGAAAGTGTGACAAGAGACCTTGGGTCACAGGTGGACAGTAGTCTCTCCTTTGATAATCACATCACTACAGTGGTTGGGAAATCCTAAGTGGCACACCTCATCACAAAAGGTTTCTCATCCAGAAAAAAAAGAGGTCATTGTTCCCCTCTACTCATCACTCATTTAGATCCATTATAGAGTACAATGCCCCTTTTGGTATGTACCTCACAAGACATCTACAACAACTGGAAAGGCTGCAAAAATACCTCACAAAGAGAATTACTGGCCTCAAACAGATGCCTTACGCAGACGGTCTCAAAAAACTGCAGCCTTACTCAGTCGCATATCGCCTACTCTGAGGTGATCTCTGCCTAACATACAAAGCTATGTCAAACCCAGAGCTGTAGGACATGCTCCACTTAAAGAAATCCCAATCCCTCCGAGCTGCACGCTCTAGGGACCTAAACCTTGTCCCCACAATAAACAGAACATGCTGGAGGGATAGATTCCTGCCCCAGAGTCTTCCCATACTCTGGAACAGACTACCTGTCTGTCAAACAGAGCTCCTAATTAGTATTCTTCAAGAAAAATCTTGATGATTGGATGGGTAAGATTATATATTACACATATATATATATATATATATATATATATATATATATATATATATATATATATATATAATGTGTGTATGTGTATGGATCTAGGACTACTGAACAAAAGTTCAATAGTCCAAATCCACAATAACAGAATGTACTTTAACGAAAGCACTTTCACCGAAAAAGTGCTTTCGTTAAAGTGCGTTAAAAAAAACCCTTTTATGCAGGGGGGCAAGCCCCACCCTCCCCTACTTTTATATTCTCACTCTGAGGCCCCACTACAGTGGGGAAAAGGGAATTTCCTTTAACCGCACCATAGTGAGACCGACACAATGAGCATACTTACCCGAAAGTGCTGCTTCAGCGAACAGTACTGTCAGTTAAGTATGCTCGGTGATTTCTGCTTTGGCAGAAAGTGCTGTCTGGGATCTGTACGGATCTCATGTGTACGTATACGTGTGTGTGTGTGTGTGTGTGTGTGTGTGTGTGTGTGTGTGTGTGTGTGTGTGTGTGTGTGTGTGTGTGTGTGTGTGTGTATACGCGTGCGTGCAATACCATTCTGAAGGAAGTTTGGAGACTGTAAAGTGGTGGCTGGTGAAAGTGTAGTTAGGTAGCATAGGATGGTGATTTGTGGGATGACATTGGTGAGCAAGAAGAGGAGGAGGAGTGTGAGGGCAGCACCAAGGATCAAATGGTAGAAATTGAAAAAGGGTAACTGTGAGGTGGAGTTCTGGAAAGAGTTAAAACAGGCACTGGGTGGCAGTGAAGTTTTACGGAATAGCTGAGTAAATACAGCAGAGTTAGTAAGGGAGATGGCTAGAAAGGTGCTTGGTGTGACATGTGGAATGAGGACAAGGAGACCTGGTGGAGGAATGAGGAAGTTAGGAGAGTATAGAGAGAGAGGTTGGCAAAGAAGTGGGATTGTCAGAGAGATGAAGAAAGTAGACAGGAGTATAAGGAGATGAGGTGCATGGCAAAGAGAGAGGTGGTGAAGGCTAAGGATAAGGCATATGAAGAGTTGTATAAAAGGTTGGACACTAATGATGGAGAAAAGGACCTGTACTGATTGGCTAGGCAGAGGAGCCGAGCTTGTAAAGATGTGCAGCTGGTAAGGGTGATAAAGTATAATGAGGGAAATGTACTCACAAGCGAGAAAACCTACTCACAAGAGCAGAGAGTGTGTTGAGCAGATGGAAAGAGTACTTTGATGAACTAATGAATGAAGAAAATGAGAGGGAGAGAAGGTTGGATGATGTGTGGATAGTGAATCATGAAGTGCAGTGGATTAACAAGGAGGAAGTAAGGATAGCTATGAAGAGGATGAAGAACAGAACGGCTGTTGGTCCAGATGACATACCTGTGGAAGCATGGAGGTGTTTAGGTGAAATGGCAGTGGAGTTTTTAACTAGATTGTTTAATGAAATCTTGGAAAGTGAGAGGATGCCTGAGGAATGGAGAAAGTGTTTTGGTAGCGATTTTTAAGAAGACTGATGTGCAGAGCTCTAGTAACTACAGAGGGATTAAATTGATCAGTCACAGCATGACGTTATGGGAAAGAGTAGTGGAAGCTAGGTTAAGAAGGAAGGTGATGTGTGATCAGCAGTATGGTTTCACGCCAGGAAAGAGCACTACAGAAGCGGTTTGCTCTGAGAGTGTTGAAGTACAGAGAAGGTCAGAAGGAGTTGCATTCTCTCTTTGTGGAGTTGGAGAAAGCATGTAACAGTGTGCTTAGAAAGGAGTTGTGGTATTGTATGAGGAAGTTGGTAGTGTCAGAGAAGTATGTAAGAGTGGTACAGGATATGTATGAGGGTAGTGTGACAGGTGAGGTCTGTGTTGGGAGTGATGGCTGCGTTCAAGGTGTAGATGGGATTACATCAAGGATCAGCTCTCATCACTTTACTTGCAATGGTGATGGACAGGTTGACAGACTAGATCAGACAGGAGTCCCCGTGGACTATGATGTTTGCAGATGACATTGTGATCTGTAGTGAGAGTAGGGAACAAGTGGAGGAGACCCTGGAGAGGTGGCGATATGCTCTAGAGAGATGAAAGTCAGCAGGACTAAGTCTGATATGTGTGTGTGAATGGGAGGGAGGATAGAGGAATGGTGAGGATGCAGGGAGTATAGGTGGCAAAGGTGGATGAGTTTAAATACTTGGGATTAACCGTTCAGAGTAATGGTGAGTGTGGAAGAGAGGCAAAGAAGAGTACAGGCAGGATGGAGTGGGTAGAGAAGAGTGTCAGAAGTGATTTGTGACAGACGAGTACCAGTAAGAGTGAAGGAGAAGGTCTAGAAGAGGGTAATGAGACCAGCTATGTTTTACATGGGTTGGAGACAGTGGCATTGACAAAAAGGCAGGCGTCCGAGCTGGACATGGCAGAGTTAAAAATGTTAAGATTTGCACTGGGTGTGACCAGGGTGGAAAGGATCAATAATAAGTATTTTAGATGGTCAACCCAGGTTGCAAGGTTTGGAGACAAAGCCAAAGAGGCAAGATTACATTGGTTTGGACATGTGCAGAGGAGGGATGAGGAGTATATTGGGAAAAGGATGCTAAGGATGAAGCTGCCAGGTAACAGGAAAAGAAGGCCGCAGATGAGGTTTATGGATGTGGTGAGCGAGGACATGCAGGTGGTTCATGTGACAGAGCAAGATGCAGAGGACCGCAAGAAATGGAAACAGATGATCCGCTGTGGCGACCCATAATGAGAGCAGCCAAAAGGATATATATAGATTATATATATATATATATATATATATATATATATATATATATATATATATATACACGTGTGTGTGTGTGTGTGTGTGTGTGTGTATATATATATATATATATATATATATATATATATATTATATATATCTATATATACAATATATGTGTGTGTGATATAGATATATAGGGTCATAGGTAGGTACTAGGCTATTTGCCCTAGGGCCTATATAAGCCTAGCCAAAAGGTACCCTGGCTTTCACAACCCAAGAAAATTATTTTCCTGTGCCACTGTGGAGCAGAACCACAGAAGTGATCCTGGGGTGAATTTCCAATCTCCCATCAAATCATGAAGATTTTTCTTGAGTGCTAATGTGGAGTTTTGTTTGATATAGATAGTTTGCTCCAGAGTATAGGAAGCCTCTGGGACAGGAATCTATCCCTCCAGCATGTTCTGTTTATTGTGGTGACAAGGTTTAGGTCCCTAGAGCATGTAGCTCAGAGGGATTGGAATTTTTTTAAGTGGAGTACGTCCAAAAGCTCTGGGTTTGACATGGCTTTGTGTGTTAGGCAGAAATAGCCTCTGAGTAGGCGATATGTGACAGAGTAAACCTGCAGTTTTTTGAGACAGTCTGCGTAGGGAATCTATTTGTTTGAGGCCGGTAATCCTCTTTTTGTGAGGTATTTCTGTGACCATTCCAGTTGTAGATGTCTTATGAGGTACATACCAAAAGGGGCGTTGTACTCTGTAATGGGTCTAATGAGTGAAAAGTAGAGGGTAACAGTGACCTCTTTTTTTTCCCGGAAGAGAAATATTTTGTGATGAGGTGTGCCATGTAGAAGGGTTTCCTGACTGCTGTGACGATGTGATCATCAAAGGAGAGACTACTGTCCACATGTGTCCCAAGGTCTCTCATACCACTTTCGGTGTTAAGCAGACTACTGCCTATGTGGTAGTTTAATGGGTACCGAGTTTTTACCAAAAGGGATGACAACACACTTTTTGGCATTGAGCTTGAGGCCATGGCTTTGACACCAGGCATCTGTCTCAGTGTGGCCCTTTTTTAGGATGCCCACATCTTTTGGAGTTTTGATTGGCTCCTAGTTTGCAGTCATCTGCAAATTTTGTTATCCAAAGACCTTCTGTGTTAGCCTGTACTTCAGAGAACTAGATACCAAACAGGAGAAGTACCCAGGACTGAACCCTGTGGTACTCCACTTGTCACTGGTCTGAAGTTGGATTTGGAGTCTGCTACTTTCACAGTGTGAGTTCTCTCAGTGAGCCAGTTGGCAACCCATCTTGTGATATAGGGATTTATACCTAGTTTAGTGAGTTTATCTATAATTCCAGACTGGGGGATGATGCCAAAAGCCTTGGAGAGATCTAGATAGGCTGTGTGAACAACCTTTCCCTCATCTACGGCTTTGACCACTTCAAAGAAGTCTGTCAGGTTTAGGAGACTTGATCTGCCTTTTACAAACCTGAACTGGGTGGGGTCTAGAGTTTGGAGATTACCAATGTCATTGTTTAGAAGTTCCATGATGATGCATTATAGCCTTGCAGACCAGGCTGATCAGGCTAATGAGGTGGTAGTTTCTGGAGTTTGTGGTGGCTCCCTCTTTGTGGAGTGGGATAACAGTCACTGTGCGCCATTCAGTGGGCACATAGCCTGAGGTGAGGCTATGATTGAACATGGTACTTATGTGGGGTGCCAGTTCGTTCTGTAGTTCATGTAGAACTCCGCCTGGGATGTTGTCAGGTCCCATGGATGCTGTGTTCTTGGCTTTGGAGAGAGTTTTTTTTTTAACCTGTGCAGCCGTGATTACATGAACTTTGCATTTTTCCGGTATAGAGAGGGGCCCTTTAGGGGATGAGAGGGGGGTGAAGTTAGCACTGAACCTGTCTGCCAGGATGTTGGCAATATCAGTTGGTTCTGTATATTTAGTGCCATTGTGTTGTAACTCAGAGCAGATCTGAGTGTTGCCACTGAGATTCTTGACATAGCTGTAGAATACTTTGTGGCTGGCTTTAGAGTCGGTGACAATTTTGTTTTTGTAACTAGCTTTGGATGATTTTATGAGGGATCTTCGCTTCTTACTGGGGCTGACCAGGGAGTTCCTCAAATTATGGGATTTTACACTTTTTTGCAACAGTTTTTCTTCTGTTGTAGAGTTTGTTTATGGCAGGGGACCACCAAATTGGCTTCCTTTTTTGGAGGGTAACATCTTGGTTCTGTTAGGGATTGCACAATCCATGCACTTGTGTAAGTGCTTATAAAGTGCATTTGTGCAGGATTCGGCAGTCCTACCTCTAGTGTCTGTCAGCATGGGTGTCATGACGTTTGCCACTTCTGTCTTAAGAAGCGTGAAGTTAGCTTTGTAGAAATTTTTTACGGTGGTTTCCCTAATGGGGGGTCGGGGAGGGGTGTGGATGTCTAGAGTGATTAGCTTGTGATCAGATCTGAGCAACGAGGAATTGACCCATGTTAATAACCAGGTCTAGGGTATTGCTGCCAATGGTGAGGGTGTGGATAAGTTGATCCAAGGCATTGGAATTTATGAATTCCAGAAAACGTTGAGCACAAGAGTTTGTACATGAGTAGTTTTTCCAGTTAATGGTGGGGTAGTTGAAATCACCCATTATTAGGATGTTAGGTTGTACCCTAATATTTTCCAGTGTATCAAGAAATGAGGAGTGGGAATCCTGGGGTATGGTGGGGGATCTGTAGCAAGCTACAATTTGGATTGTGGTCTTGCCCAGAGTTAGTTGCACTTGGATAATCTTGGATGCATTATGCTGTGCAACTAGCCTGAAGGTGTGGATATCCTTAATGAATATGGACTCGCCTCCACCTTTAGTGTTTTAGTCCAGGTTAGTTGGTCGAAAGGTGTGATATGAATTATAGCCTGATAATGCAGGGGTACTCTCTAGAGCCCTGAACCAGGTCTCTGT
>NC_056747.1:489216128-489341128 GCF_019279795.1 Protopterus annectens
TAAGATCCCCATTCAAGTCATAGCTAGTTATAGATTATCCCCCATGGATCATGATCTCCACAAGGCCTACTTGACTAAACTGGAGTCATTCCAGATATTGCCAAACACACTAGTCATGGGGGATTTCAATTATCCCAACATCAACTGGGAAACCTTCTTCAGCCCTAACTAACTAGCACAAAAGTTCCTTGACTTTTTAACTTGCCCTGGAACAAATTGTTCAAACCCTAACAAGAGGAACAAACGTACTAGATTTGGTTCTCACTAACATGACAAACAGATGTGCCACTGTAGCTGTCAGACCCTCAGTAGATAAATCTGACCACAAATCAGTCACCTTCAAGTTAGCACTAACACCAGAACTCACAAAGGGTGAAGTCAGACTAAAAAACTTTGCCACAGCAAACTATACCCTCCTATGGGAAGGTAGAAATGCCTTCCAAGCCCCACCCCCAGCTGGAAGTGGTAACTACACCAAAGCTTACTCTAAAGCCCTGTACAAATCACTTTTATAAGTATGTAGACTCTGCTGATCCACACGTAATCCAAGTCAGAGCCTCCAGTAAGAAAAAGCCATCCTGATGGACATCCAGCATCAACCAACTTTACAACAAGTGCAAAAAGTTGCTGTCCAAGAAAAACTAAGGCAAGGCTACAACAATAGAAAAGTGCCCTCTTCAGCCTCCTCAGACAAATAAGGCAACATGTCAGATCCTCTAAGGTTAACTTTGAGAAAATCTTGGCAGTCACAGCCAAGGATAATCATAAGGCCTTTTACAGCTACATACATAGTTTAAAAGGTAGGACCCAAGCATGTGCCGAGCTAGTGACTAACTGTATCAAACACATTGGTCCTGCAGAAATAGCAATCCTGTTATCAGACAGACTTGGCAAAAATTTCACTCCCTTATCCCTCCAAACTTATCATAAACCTTGTCCCCAATTACACCCCCCACATATCCAAAGATCAGGTCATTAAAGCCTTGTCTAAAGCAAAAAACACTCTCTGTGGGACCAGATGGCATCCCAGGCTGTCTTCTAAAACTAAAACATGAACTAGCTTCACCATTAAATACCCTATTCAGTCACAGCCTATCCACTGACTTTGTTCTGCAGAATAGAGAACAGCAACAGTTATTCCCCTCCACAAAGGTGGGCTAGTAACAGACCAATAAGTCTGACCAGCCTCTTCTGTAAAGCACTGGAAAGTATCATCATGGACCTTCTAACTAGACATAGGCAACGTCCAAACCCTGGATCTGACCCAGTTCAGCTTCAAGGGCACATCCTTTTTTTTTTTTTTAAACCTGATGGATTTCTTTGAAAATGTGATCAGGGCTATTGACAAGGGCATATCTGTGCACTCATCATGCCTCAACTTGGCAAATGCCTTTGACGCAATCCTACACTCTGACATTACCAATTAAACTTGGCAAACTGAATGAAACCCCCTTTATTGTAAGATGGGTTGCCAGCTGGCTCACAAACCCATCATATGCTATCAAAGTGGGAGACTCCACAACATCCAGCATACCTGTAGTCAACTGGGTGCCACAAGGGTCAGTGCTGGCCCCCTACTGTTTGGTATATACTTCTCAGAAGTTCAGCCAAAAATTTAAGGGGCTGTGGCTGACCACATTTGTGGCTGACTGAAAACTGGGTGTAGTTATTGAATCCCCAAGTGATGTCTGTATACTTCAGGAGGGTCTTATGCAGACCAATTACACCTGTCTTTAGTCATGGTCTCATATTGAATGCAAAGAAATGCATCATCATTCCCACTGGTAAAAACAGTCCCTTCACAGTATCAAATTAACACAATACTCTATGTACCTATGAAGTGGTAAGAGATCTGGATCACAAGTAGACTGCAACCTTAACTTTAACCACCATGTATCTACTGTAGTAAAGAATGCTTTCTAAGTAGTAGTAAAGGCATCACCTCTATAGCAAAGGAGCTTATAACCCTTTTATACTCCTCACTAATCAGGCCTATAATTGAGTATAACACCCCTTTTGGCATGTATCATACAAAGCACCTTCAACAGTTGGAGAGACCTAGGAGTTTTCGACTAAGAAAATCAAAGGACTCCAGCACATGCCTTGGACAGATCGACTGAAGTCCCAGTCACTATACTCAGTTTCTTATAGACTTCTTGGGGGAGACTTTTATGCCTGGCTTACAGAGCAATCTCTAACTCAAACCTAATGAATTTGCTGTACATACGCAAGTCAAACATGACTAGAGCTACCCATTCTATGGACCTAAATATGGCCTGCGACTTGATTAGGATGTGCTGGAGGGACGTATTTGTCTCTCCCTGACTGCCGTGCCTTTGGAATAGGCAGCCATTTCATGTGAAGCAGAGCGCCTCTTTGACAGTGTTCAAAAGGAACCTGGACGAGTGGATGGGGCACTGTAAAATCTTACTGGGGATAGTGCCCACAACTTTCTTGGACATACATAGTCATTAATAAATACAGTCCTGGGTGTTGACTGGATTATCTATGTATTACATTGTGATGAAATGGTAAGCTTGAAATGACCTCTGGGTCGATAGCCTAGTAACCTCCTATGATCCTATTTCTTATAAGCCATATATTACATATTTTCTGTGGTTTTGTTGCAGTTGATAGCAAATGCATTATCTGTTATTTTTTATTTTTATATCAAAATTATTAGAAATCCACTGCATCACTTGCTAGCTGTTGTGAACTAGCACATTTAAACATTAATAAAATAAAAGATAAATACATCAGCTACTCCATCAGTCTTGCTTTACTGCAACTGAGAGAACAGGAGGAGTATACAGAAGATAATAAGGAATCTACTGAACTTAAATGGTTTCAAAGTCTTTTGTACTGTCTTACTAGTTGGCTTAAGCACTGCACAGCACTGTATGCCTTCTGCCAAGAATCTTGTCTTTTTTAGTGTACATCACTTTTGGGTGTTGGCCTTTCTCCTTTTTCTTTTACTGGCTTAATGTCAAGTATTAGCTAAATAAAACATTACAGTTCCCAACACATTGTCAAAGTAATGCATTCTTCAGTGCAGTGCATTCAGTAGCTGGAAGTGTAGCTGCAGAGTATCCTTTGACCTGAGGTGGCTGTAGCAGGTAATGATAAAGTAGATGGTGAACCCTTAAGTTTCAGAATGATTTCAGCCAACAGATATCTTCTATGAGAATTTCTGTTCTGTATATTTAACCTCCAAATATTTTTTTTTCTCTTGATGAACTTGTCTTTTCACTTCCTAATAAATAGTTCATAGGTTCATAAATTAAAGACTAGGATCAAGCTGCATACAGTTACAAGACTAAAAACCTATATTCAGGGTGACCTAATGGTTGAGGTGTTTGCCTTATGAACACAAGGTGCAAGGTTTGAGTCTCACAAGGGATAATTAGCTAGGCTTAAAATGGCTCACAAGGACAGGTAGCCTAGTACTAATCTATGAACCTATGAACCTATTCAGAAGTTCCTCCAATCTCCATAAGGGCAAGACAGGAGATATCGGTGCGAGTTTGAGGTTGCCCATCCAGTTATATAGGTTTACCTTAAATGTAGCAAGAGTGCTACTCAGCTTGACATGTAGTTGAAGTTTGTTCCAGGACTAATGGGTATGGCAATATATGAATGTATCACACCAATGTGTTTTATCTACTGATGAAGGTTTAGTTCTATTAAGCTGGTGTTTGAGGTACCATTTTTTTTGAGAACGTCAAAGAATGTTGTATCTTTCTTGGCATTGAAAGGCTAGGCATAGATCTCTGTGGAGGATTCTGTAAAAGACTGTACACTGAGATGGCTGCCAGTCTGTCCTGACAACTAAGTTTTTTGAGGCCACTGATCCTTTTAGTTATGAATCCCCGAGGTGTCTCGGGCTGAATGGTGTGTTTAGACAAATACATACTAAAAGGTGTGTATATTCATTTAATGTATCTAAAGGGCTATAAGTCAAGGGGAATTGAGACTTCTTTGGCTATAGTGGAGATGCATTTTGAAATTAGATCAGTTGGACAGAAAGCTTTGAATTACTGTTGAAACCTGACAGACAAAAAAATAAGGACATCTCAACAAGATTGCATAGATCCCTGTGGTATACCTCTGGGATTTTCTATTCTTTTTTGCTTTTAGAAGTGGCAACTGTGACTCAGTATACTATCAGTCAAGTATCTAGTATAAGGATTTGTATACATATTTACAAGTCTGTCAACAATGCCTGCATGGCGAATAGTGTTAAAGGCCCTGGCAAGATACAGATAAGCTGTAGGTAATGCTTAACTGTTATCCATTGCTTTGGTTACTTTTCAGACTAATGAGATCTGAGATGATGTGCTCCATAGTTTTGCATATGAGGCTAGTGAGATTAATAGGTCTATAGTTGCCAAGGTCTGTCGTGGCTACCCTTGTGTAACACCATTTCATAGGTGCATATTAGGCTAATGACCACTAGGTCCTTTATAAGCCAGGCCGTGCATCCCAAGTTATGTACAGACCGCCTCTGTCCATGAAAGATACAATTGCTAGACTTGGTGGAAATTTCTGATTTGCCATGCACTGGTCCAGGTTACACTTGAATTCTGTTAGGGAAGAACTCTGCTCTACATGGATGGGAAGCCTGTTCCAGAGGAGGGAAATGCTGTGAGACATGTATCAGTACCTCCAACATGTCCTATTTATGTTGCTAGCAAGGTTCAGATCACTAGATTGAATAGATTTGACACTTATCTGTTCTGTGAATGTCCAAAAGGTCCATCAGAGTGGACTATGTATTGAATGCCAGGCACATATCACCTTTCAACAGTGTGTAGGAAACTGAGTACAGTGATAGGGCTTTCAGGTGATCTGCACAGAACATGTTTACACAGTGTATTCTTTTTGTGAGCACCGTCTGTGTATGTTCCACTTGCTACATGCATTTGGTCAGGTACATAATGAATGGGATGGTTTATTTGATGAGTCTGATGAGGGCTGAATAGAGTGGAACAGTGACCTCCTTGGACCTAGATATGATGCCCTTGTTTATAAGTTAAGCAACACAGAATGATTTCCATACTGCTTTAGACGCATGTTAGTTGTAAGCCAGATTACTGTCTGCTTACATCTCAAAATCCTTGACTACTGGGTCAACTTTTAGAAGTATTACCAGTAAGCCATTTTCCTAGGGTGGCTGACTTCCCAAAGGGTACTGTTATGCATTTTCTTGGTATTAGGTTTTAGGATGTTCTTCATCTCACATTGCTGCAGTCCTTACACTTGGGTAGTCCACTGTCCTCGGTCGGCCCGAATACCAAAGTATAAGGCTGACGTCGGTCAAGGCGCATTAGTCTGACGTCAGGACGTCAGGGTACAAATGCGCATGACCGACGTCATATCCTCAGTCTTTTTTGCCGCATGGTCCGATGCAGAAGCAGCGTTGCAAGTGCAGGTTGGCGTTCTGAAATTTTCCGAAGTCAGGAGTTTCAGACCGAATCAAAGTTGGCTAAGTACCCCGTTGGGGAATATTTTGGTTTTTTCTTGCCTCAGTATTTTACCGGATGTCAGAAAAAGTGAATAACTGTATTTCTTGTGGGAAACAGATACCTCATAGGGATTATCATACCTTGTGTATACCTTGTTTAGGGCCTGAGCACGACGTTGTTGGGTGTCGCTTTTGTGCTAGATTTAACAAACGCACTATAAAGAGAAGATTAGATTGTGCCAGGTTAGTCTTCGGGAAGCGGTGCAATTATAAAATGCCGTCGGATGCTCCGACGCCCGCTTCGTCGAAAAAGCGCAAGGACAAAGCAGCAAAGCCTAGGTTAGAAGAACCGTCCATCCCGGACGCCGGTTCTTTGGAGGGCTCGGTGGAGCCGGAGGTTCAGCCAGAGGTTTCTTTGGAGTCCCAGGGAGAGACTATTATTACAAGATGTGTCCTCTCAGGAGGTAGGCAGGCTGAAGGGGCTTCTCAGGTAGCTGTTCTCCCCTCCCTTCCTAAGGTGGTTAGGCCCTCCCCTTCTGTTTCCAAGGCTTCTCCCAGAGGCAGGCCAGGTTTAGCTTCAGTTGGTGTCACCCCTAGTTCTTCAGGGTCTGTGCCCAAGAAGCATATGCTTAAAATGGCAGAAGATTTGATTACACTGATTAGAGGTTCTATGCCCCCTCCTGATAAGAGGCCTAGAGTGGAACCTGAGCTTGGGAGTTTTGAGCAGGGTTCGGATGCTTCCGAGTCTTCGGCTGAAGACTTGCAGGAGTATTCTCCTTATTCTGATTCTGATGTGGATGATTCTACTCCTTCTGCTTCTCCTCCTGAGGATTTTTCTTTTTCAGAGACTCTTCATTCCATGAGGGAGCATTTTAAATGGGAAGATCAGGACTTCTCTGATTCCAGGAAAAGGCTTAGGGAATTTTTGTTTCTACCCCAGCATAGGCCTTTAGCTATACCTCCTGTTCTGGATGTGGTGGAAGATGTTTTTGCAGAGGCTTCTCTTAATCCTGATTCTTTGCCTCCTGCTCCAGTTAAACCGGATAGGTATTATAGGGTGCCTGAAGCTCATAAGTATCTTTTTAAGAGTCCTAGGGCAGACCCAGAAACTGTTTCTCAGGGGCCTAAGGGTGTTAAGGCTTCTGTTGTCAAGAATCCGGTTCCTGCAGATAAAGAGGCCAGGGCCTTGGATAGATGGGGAAAGAAAGTTTATACTTCTTCCACTCTAGCTATGAGAGCTTTAAATTGCCAGTTTCACATGTTGAAATATCAAAATTATCTCCTTTCTCAATTGAAGTCTAAGGTTGATGCTCTGGCGGAAGGTATTGATTGTAAAGAGTTGCAAGATTTAGTACATGTTTCTGAACAGGTGGGTAAGCATTCTTTGCAATGTGGTTTTGATGCTGTGCAGGCCTCTTCTAGGGTGGCTGCCACTGGGTCAGTTCTTCGCAGGCACGCCTGGCTGAGGGATCAAAATTTATCTGACCATGTTAAAACAAGGATTTTAGATGCTCCTTTACAATCTGATGTGTTGTTTGGTTCTCCTGTTGAGGCAGTTTTAAAGAAAATGGAAGACAAGGCTAAGTCTATGCAGACCGTTAAAGATTTTTTGCAGGTTCAGCCTCCAAAGTTTAGTAGAAATTGGCCTACTAAGGGGTGGACGTATCCTTCTTATGATTCCCAGTCTAGGGGTAGATCTAGACGTGGCAGGGGCAGAGCTCAGGGCTCTTTCAGGCCTAGAACAGGGAGTTCTCCTGCACAGTCTTCGTGTGAGGGCAGGGGTCAGTCCTTTCGTAAACAGACCCAATGACCTACCTTTTCAGCTGCCAGAGCCTTCTCGTTTGGCAGCACCTTTGGGAGGAAGGTTGGCACTTTTCAAAGAAAATTGGAGTTTAATTACCCAAGACAGATGGGTATTGGATATCATACACCACGGTTACAGGTTTTATTTCCATACCTTGCCTCCTTTCAAAGGCATGCCAGACATTCCTCCTCAACAAAGAATAGAGGCTCACAAGCAAATTTCTCTGTTACTCCAAATAGGGGCCATACAGCCAGAAAGGGGCCTAGGATTTTATTCTCGCCTGTTCCTAGTACCAAAAAAGGGGAACACGTGGAGACCAATTTTGGATTTATCTATCCTCAACACTTATCTGGACATTCCCAAGTTCAAAATGTTGACGTTACAACAGCTTTTACCTCTGCTGGGCAAAGATCACTGGATGGTAACTTTGGATCTCAAGGAGGCTTACCTCCATGTTCCTATCAGACTAAGTTGCAGGAAGTATCTGCGTTTCCGGACTGGGACTTCTCACTATCAGTTCTCTGCATTGCCCTTTGGCTTATCTACTGCCCAGAGTATTCACGAAAGTTCTGGCTCCAGTGATAGCTTTCTTCAGGCTAAAAGGAATACAGATCTATCCTTATTTGGACGATTGCCTGATTCTGGCTCAAGGAAGGGACGAGCTTCTTCATCATTTGGAATATGTGATAGCAGTGCTAAGATGCCTGGGGTATTCTGTGAACGAAATAAAGTCCAGTCTAGTACCCTCTCAGGACTTGTGCTTTCTGGGTGTAAGACTGAATACAGCATCCCAGATGGCCTTTTTGACCCCGGACAAACAAAAGAATCTTTCCCTTTACTTCCATCAACTATCTCTTCAGTCCGGGCTGACTGCAAGGACAGTCCTTCAAGCCTTAGGGTTCATGGCATCTTGTATTCTGGTGCTTCCCAATGCCAAACTGCATATGAGGAAGCTGCAATGGTATCTCAAAAATGTATGGACACAGCACTGCCAGGATCTGGACACTGTCATCCAAATAATACCTTGCATTCAAAAGGAATTTTTGTGGTGGGCTCAGGAATGTCACCTAAACAAGGGACTCTCTGTGACCCGGCCAGAGGCGAGTCAGATTTTAACGACAGATGCCTCAGACAAAGCTTGGGGAGCTCATCTAAATGGAAAGTGGATACAAGACAAGTGGCCTGCCAGACTACAACATCTACATATCAATTTGAAGGAGATGTTAGCAGTCCAGTTTGCATTAATAGCTTTCAAGGATTTACTTCTTCCAGGGCAGGTGTTGATTCTAACAGACAACACAACTGTCATGTGGTACATCAACAAGCAAGGGGAACACATTCTTATCCTCTATGCAGGCAAGCAATGATTTTGTGGGAGACTGCTCTCAGTTTACAACTAAATCTTCAGGCAAGGTTTCTGCCGGAGCACAGAACTCCTTAGCAGATGTGTTAAGCAGACAAATCATGGATCCCCACGAGTGGAAATTGGATCCTCATGTATTTCAGAAATTGACAGTGTCATGGGGAACTCCAGACATAGATCTGTTCGCTTCTCCACTAAACCACCAGCTGCCAAAGTTTTGCACGAAAAGGTTTCATCCACAGCTTGGAAAGTGGATGCTCTTTCTTTCAGTTGGAAAAATCTTCATGTGTATGCCTTTCCGCCTCTGCCTCTCCTCCCAAAGGTACTTCTAAAGGTCAGACAGGACAAACCAAGGATGATCTTAATAGCTCCAGATTGGCCTCGCAGCACTGGTACCCATTACTGAGAAGTCTGGTAAGGAAGCCTCCATGGCCTTTACCTTTGATTCCACACCTGTTGTCTCAGAAGGACGGTCATCTACTCAATGTCAAGCTTCACTCTCTTCATCTAACAGCCTGGCATATTCTGTTTTGAACCACAGCAGGTCTCAACTTCCTCAGCAAGTTTTGAATGTGATTATGGAAGCCAGAAGACCTAGTACAAGGAAAGTGTACGCAGAAAAATGGAAGAGATTTTTATTTTGGAGTGCAGCAAAGGATTTGGATGTTTCTGAGCCTAATTTAAGTGTGGCTCTTCAATATCTTACTGAGTTATTGGACAAAGGTTTATCTTTCTCTTCCATTAAGATTCATGCTGCAGCAATTTCAGCTCACTATGACTGTGACCCACCATTGTTTTCTCATCCTTTGTTCAAGCAATTTCTTAGAGGGGCAAAGAATATAAGACCCCCACGTAGAGCTCCTACTCCTGCTTGGGACCTCAATTTTGTGTTGGAGAAACTCACTCTACAACCTTTTGAGCCTGCAGCTACTGCTGAATTGAAATATTTGTCATGGAAGACTGCTTTTTTGTTGGCCATTACCTCTGCAAGAAGGGTTTCTGAATTGCAGGCCCTTATGGCGGTTGAGCCTTTCTTGATTTTCCATAAGGATAGGGTATCTTTACGTACTAATCCTTCCTTTATGCCTAAAGTGGTTTCTAGTGTGGCTTTAAACCAAACTATTCATTTGCCTACTTTTTATGCAAGTCCCCAAAATAAGGGGGAAAAGATTTTGCACACTTTAGATGTACACAGGCAGTTGCGTTATTATTTAAGCAGGACTAAGGATTTCAGGCAGTCTCAGCAGTTGTTTGTTTCTTTTGCTTTGAGTTCTCAGGGCAAGCCTGTGTCAAAACAAACTATTTCTAAGTGGATTGGGTTTTGCATTGCTTTCTGTTATTCCCATCATGGCAAGGAGATTCCAGTTGGGATTAGGCCTCATTCCACTAGGGCTACTGCCACTTCAACAGCATTTCTAAGGGGGGTGGCAACTAAGGATATTTTGGAGGCAGCTACTTGGAGTTCAGTGCATACTTTCTCTAAGCATTACCACCTTCCTCTCTACTCTAAATCTAGGGCTGGTTTTGCCACTGCTATTTTACAGGGCATTTTGGCAGCTCCTGCTTCTTTATGATTTGCCATCCTCCCTTACCTCTGCTTTGGGATTCTACCCAAGTGTAAGGACTGCAGCAATGTGAGATGAAGAACATAGTACAGTTTTGTACCTACCATAAATGTAGATGTTCGAAGATCCACATTGCTGCAGTCCAATTTACCCTCCCTCCTTCCCCTCTGTGTTTAGGGGTGGTTGTGTGGGTTGGGTTGTACTTTTGTAATTTTGTATATATTGTATGTATATATTGGTGCAGGGGTATTTGGTGTGTTGTTTGGTATTGGCCTTACCTTTTTTTAGGGTCTTCTGACATCTGGGGCAAGAAAAGACTGAGGATATGACGTCGGTCATGCGCATTTGTACCCTGACGTCCTGACGTCAGACTAATGCGCCTTGACCGACGTCAGCCTTATACTTTGGTATTCGGGCCGACCGAGGACAGCGGACTACCCAAGTGTAAGGACTGCAGCAATGTGGATCTTCGAACATCTACATTTATGGTAGGTACAAAACTGTACTTTTTGGCACCAGACATTTGCCTGTTGGTCCTTCTTGCAGGATATTAGTGTATTGGGGGGGGGGATTCTTGTGACTTCTGCTAGTTTGCAGTCATCTGCAGACTTGGCCACCTGAGGGCTTTCACCTTGGCTTTGACTTCTAAGAAGTGAATGGCAAATGAGAGTAAGGCCAGCTCAGAAACAGTTTGGACTCTGCTAGTGACCAGTCTGTCTGGACATGGTCGCCTCTGTCCTAACTTTCTGGGTCTTATCTGAGAGCTAGCTGGCTATCCAGCACAAAACTTGGGTGATAATACCTTGACTTTGTGTACACTTCTAAGTGGGGTATTGTATCAAGTGCATTATCCAGTTCAAGGTAAGCAGTATGTACCATTTTGCCCTTATCCATTGCCTTGCTGACCATTTCAAATTAGTTTAGCAAGCTTAGTATGCATGATCTGCCTTCGAAAAAGCCTAACCGGGTTGGATGCAGTGTCTGAAGGTTTCTTATGTCATCATTAATCATATCCAGAATTCTTTCCAAGGCTTTGTGTATGAAGGTAGTCAAACTTATGGGCCATAACAACAGAATAACTTCCACAGGATAGGTTACTAAAAAAGAGCTGCCACAGAGTACCTATAAGTGCCCAAAACACCTCTGCATCCAACCAAATGTTCCTGTCATCAAGTATTTAGGGAGCAGACTGCTCCACTACATGAACAAGGTGTTGTCAAGGAACGAATGAAACCAAATGCTGTATTCCCTTAAAGACAAATGAGAAACTCCAGAAGCAGGTTGCAATGTGATTGCTAAGCGTGCCGGCTGAGCACTATTGCAAAACACACAATATCCAGCCAGTAATGAGAACTGACATTCAATAAAATAGAACTGCAATGTAAATATGGTTTGTCCGACAAAAAATGTTCCTTTCTTCGAGTTCTACATGAACCAAATAATTCCACAGTGCGTTTGTAAAACAAATGCTTTATTTTCTTCTAAAAACAGATAGAAACGCCAAATGCAAGTTGGTTTAGCTGCTAGGCGTTCCAACTGAACAAATTACTAAAAAAACAATATTCAGTCAGAATTGAAGACTGACATACAATAAATTCAAAGCTACACGGTTGATCTGATTAAGCGCTTTCACCCATAATACGGGCTTCCTCAGAACACCATTCCATTAAGCAGACGCCCTAAATAACTTTTTTGGCGCCATAAGCTTAATTTTAAAAATTGTATAGCGTTCTTTACACTTAAAGAAACATACTCATAATGCTAATCCTTATCCATTGCCTTGCTGACCATTTCAAATTAGTTTAGCAAGCTTAGTATGCATGATCTGCCTTCGAAAAAGCCTAACCGGGGTTGGATGCAGTGTCTGAAGATTTCTTATGTCATCATTAATCATATCCAGAATTCTTTCCAAGGCTTTGTGCATGAAGGTAGTCAAACTTATGGGCCATAGAGGGTGAGCTGCCATTTTGCAGAGGGATGATCGTTGCAGTTCTTTCATGTGGCACAAAGCCAGTCTGAAAGATATAGTTAAATAGTTAATCTAGAAGTCCATATTGTTCATGCTTCAGGCTATTTACAAGGTATTCTGAGATATTATCATGACCATTGGTATTAGCTTTAGAGATTACATTTAGGACCTGCTCACTAATGATAGTTTGGGTGGGTTACGTTTGATGGTATTACTTGGAGAGGAGTTGGTGGGATGGAGGTATACTTGGAGCTGAATTTGTTGGCCAGTAGGTTTGCTGTATCTTTTGGCTCTTTGTGTCTCAATTAACGGTCAATGTTGTGTACTACCCTTGAGGTTGTGGATATGGCCTCCCAGGCTACAAAGCTTTCTTTAGTTAGCTTTACCTCAAAATTGTCATTGGTAGACTTAATTTTCCCGCCTAGTTTGTTTAGCCTGAAGAGAGAGATTTTATCCTGCTAGGCATTGTGCTTCCTAATTTTAACACTTCTTTTTTTTCCTTTTTTTGTAAAATTTGTTTGGATTTTACCAAAGTGGATTTTTTTTTTATCTGGGCTTGTTACTGGTTGGTACAGTTGTCTCCATGCATCTATTAACATGATTGTACAGTATTTTAGTGTATAGGTCATCTGCAACAGTGCTCTCTTGGTTTGAGGGTTTCAAATTTTGTCAGGTAATTGCTTAATAGGTAGGTTGCCTTAGAGTAGTTTCTAACTATTACAGGGTTTGCTGGGATCACAACATTGACTTCTTTAAGGTCTGACCTTCCCAGAAAAGACACTGTGCTTTGGGGGGGGGGGTTAACCACATTCTCCCATATTTCTGAATACCAGATACAGTATGTTTGTACCCATAGTGGGAGTATGGATGAACTGATCTATGGTGTTTGTGTTTGAAAAGTCCAGGAATATTCTTCAAGCTTGGGATCACGTAGGATTCATAATTTATAGAGGCATAGTTGAAGTCCCCCATAAATCTGGTATTAGGTTTTGTGGGTCTGTAGCTTGCTAGGATATGATATGGGACTCTGTCTATGATAATTCTGACATGGAGAAGCTCATTTTGTTTGACTGAACTAGCTGTGTGTATGCATATTTGTTTTTTAAACCTTTATTGAATTTTTGCTTGACATAGGTAAACGTACATTTATTTAAAAGAAAATCAGCCATATTAACATGTTCACAGTTACAAACATTATATATCACATATATTCATTAATACAATTATCAGTCTAACATTACAAAAATTTGTCGATTCCTGCCTTCCCTTAAACCTCACTTCTCATCAAAAACATTCTGCACATATTGTTTGCACAATTCTTTTTTTTATGTCATTTGCTCCTATGCTTTTCTGAAGATCCCACTTCCAGTTCTTTTATCTTTCTTACGATAATCGCTACTTGGATTTCAAATCTGTAGTAATTGCTTTTTTGGCCGCCACCAGAATTAATTCAGATCCTGTGTCACAGCTAAAAAAAAATAAATAAATTTCCTTGGCTATATCCATTTGTTCTCCCGATATCTGTCATAGTAGTCTGTAGGGAATTTTTAGTCTGCCACGTCATTACACTCCCAAAACATATAAAAAGCAGCCTTCAAGAAGTTCATATAAATAAAAGTGGATGAAAGTGCTATCTTTTGGTGTTCACATTCTTTACCTATTGGAAGGCTGCTTTTTGTGTGTCGTCAGAGTTCTAAGTTGCCTAGTTTTGACTCCCAAAACATGTTCTGACTTGCCTCTTTCCTCCCCCTCACACCTCAGACATTTACCAGCTACCTGAGGTAAAATTCCTTGGAGTCTGCTTGTGGTATACAAACAACTATTAAAATACTTCCAAGCAAAAATCCTAAATATTGTAGACATTGCTGCATGTTTGGGAGCCATGCATATGTCCTCCCATTGTTTCCTTGTGAAATGCTTATCAAATCTCTCTCCCAAATCTTTTGTAAGGTCCTCTTATTGATTCCGATAATATTATTGCATAATATTTCATATGCCCCACCAATTATCCCTTTAACAACAACTTCTGTTGTAGAGTCAACTAAAAACTATACCATAGCAGATCTTTCATATGTTTCCCCTATCCCTTTCTCTTTGCCTATACTCTGATGGCAAAACTAGATAGGGAAGGCAGTCTCTAGCCTGGAGTCCAAATTTCTTGTTAGCCTGTTCCCATTCTGTTGTCTTTCTCTAGCCTGGAGTCCAAATTTCTTGTTAGCCTGTTCCCATTCTGTTGCCTTTCTCTGTATAGTTATTTGTTTCCAATACCTTGGTTTCCTTGTGTTTCTTCAGTAAATTCCAGGCCCCCTCTTGTCTATTCCTTGTACTGCTAATTGCAGTCATCCCTATTGGCAAAAATCTCCTTTTTCCATTCTCATATTGGCTTAGTTCTTGGATTATTTGCAGCTATATTCTGTATGGCTGCTATTCTACTTGAGCATCTGCATCAAAAATCCCACTCCCTCCTTATTTTTGAATGCCCCCGCTTCACCATCATGTCTTTCCAGTTTCAATTATAGCTTTTTGCTTGTGTTATGTATATGAAGCTAACTGTGTAGCTCTAAAATTATTTCTTCCAATTGTATAATCCTAAACGACTTTGTTCTTAATCCTAAACGACTTTGTTCTGTTAGAAGGACCAACTTATCCCACTTGATCCTTGCCCTCTTCCCCTCCCAGAAGAAAATAATTTAACTTTGAATTACTGTCCACAGCTTCTCCTGTTGTTGTTGAAATATGCCTGACCTGTATATAAAACTAAAGGGACTAACACCATTTTCCCTACTTATATCTTGCTATCCATATTTATAACCAAGAGCTCCCAGTTTCTCAGTTTTGTATTACCTTTTGTTTAGTCTCTTCCCTCATATCCTTCACTACCGTAACAGAATCCTTTTTAACCCATACACCTAAAGACTTCATTTTATCATGTCCCAATTAAAATGGGTACTGATGAGCCAAATCATATGTCGGTGCATAGTTTATAGCTGTAGCCTTTGTCTTCATTTTATATCCTGAAAGACTTAAACTGTCTCGCATTGTTTCACAACACTGAGCTGTCCTTTTCTGGTTTTATAAGGTACAAAATATCAACTGTGAGTAAAGCCAACTTTTCATGATTATCTTACCAATTATATTCTTGAATTTCTGTGTCCCTTATTTTATTTGTCAATGCCTCTAAATGTAATGCAAATAAAGGGTAAAGAGGACCACCCTTCCTAGTTCCTCTCTTCAGATGCAATATGTCAGAGAGGAATGCTCCCACTTTAATTGTTGCCTCTAATGCTTCATATATCCTCAAAATTAACCTTGTATTGTATCTGATAATGCAAATGCTTCCATTGTCTTGCTCATAAAATCCCAGCTTACTCTGTCAAATACTTTCACTCTATCAAGATCCCCTAACAGCAGTGGTATTTTCTTTCATTCTGTTCACTATGGATCATCATTGTTCTCCACAAAACCACATAGATCTATATCGATCTTGGAGACGCTTTATAATCATGGTTTAAAATTGAAATGGGTATGAATGAAGCTAGTTCTAATGGACCTTTAGTCTTTAGGTATTACAGCTTTCTTCCATGATATTGATGCTTCCCTTCCTTTTAAAATACTGTTAAAACAAAACCTTCCAGATATGTACTCCTTTCTTCCCTTCTAGCTTTCAAATTTCTACATGAATGCCCCTTCTTCCTGAAGACTTTCCTACTGATTTATTATACATCACCATTTTTATCTCCTCTTCTCCTGTCTTAACTATTATTGAGCCTTATATGCACCTCTAATTTTGGCATACCCACATCTTCCATAAATATTTCCATTTGTGCTTTTTCATTATTTCCACATTCCACTGCTTTATACCAATGTTGGCAAAACTTCCAAAGTATCCCCACTACCTCTACATGATCTCTAGCTAGTTTTCTTATAGGCTCCCTAAGTTTGGCAACAACCCTTTCCACTTTTATTTTGCCTAAGTCATTGTACTAAAAGTTTTTTACTTTGGAGTTTTAAGTATCAAAAACAGTTGCTTAGCAGCAATCTTTCTAAACTTGTGCATATTCTCCAGATACTTTCTTATTTTCCCTATGGTACTCTGCATTTGTGCTGCCTCTTGTTCTGAAAGATCCCCCTTATTCTGCAGTGCTTTAACCTTTGACAGCTCTTCTAAATGATTCTTGTTACTTCTTAAACATATTTTTATTTCTTTCGTATTTTAAACTCTTCTGTCATTTTATCCCACTCACCCAGCTATAACCTCTGAAGAAATTTCTATTAACTATCAAATTTCCACTAGCCATGCCTTAAATCCATCTCTTTAACAGGTAGATGAAGAAGCACCAGTGTCTCATTTGTAGTCTATTATGCTGCAGTTTCATCTGAATTGTTATTGATGCATGATCTGAAATGGTTATTGGATTTGTGGCAAAGCTTTCAATTACATGTACATTTTCCTGTGAAATATAATTTGTCTAGTCTAGCCTAGTCATTGTGCCTTGGGGAGTAATATATATATGTTTTCGGAGTTCCTACTAATGAATGTACGTCTTCCATACCTAATGATTTCATAAATTTCTTCAGAATTCTAGCCTAATACATTATATTTTCCCTTCTGTCTCTTAGATGCATCTTCAGTGTTGCAAATCAAGTTCTTGTGCTCACCTATAAGTAATATTCTCTGTTGAAAGTTGATTTCTCCCCAAATGTTCTTCTCTTTAATAGCAGTTTAAGTTGGGATATAAATACCTGCCAGCATAATCCTCTTCTCTTGCCAGTAGCTCCTTACTACCACAAATCTACCATGACTATATTTTCCCCTCTTATATCACGTTTGATATTTTTCTATCAATTACTGTATTCTGTTGAATATCCCACTTGAAATCTTTTGTCAAATTCACATGCTCACTTCTTTCCAAATGTCTCTTGTAGCATTGTTTGCACTCTGTATTTTTAATATAATTCAGTTCTCTTGCCTTTTTTCTTTAAACATGTGAGGCCATTCATGTTCCAAAATATGTTTAGTGAAGCCATTGTGATAAGAATTTATTATTCCCACCTATTACATATGACAACATTTTTAGCTATTTCCAGATTTTGTGATACATGCACCCACTAATATTTGGCAGGTTGATCCTTTATACAGTTGTTTCTTGTCATCTCTATTTGAACCTGTATCGCAGTTTACAAAACCCTCAGACAAAAAACAGACACGCCAGCTGAACACCCCCATAACCTATTAACTGAAAGCAAACACAAAAAACTATATACAACTTCAAATAACAAAGTTTAACACACTTGATATAAACAGTTGTCTCAAATCTACAACTGTACCCACAAGCATTCACTAACCTAAAATTGAGGTTTTCCATGCTAAAGTGAATGTTGTAGCCTGTGCTGCTACTAAAACTAATTCTATTCTTGTCTTACTTTTATTCCACTCCCAGATGTGAAAAACAGCTCGTATACATTCAGAAAACATTAACTTTTAGACTTGAGAAAAAGTGCAGTGAGTTTGTTTCCATGAAAACTTAAGAAAAGAATGTACTTATTGAGTAAAAGTTGACATTTATTTACTAAAGGAAACCTATTCATTGCATTGTGGTGTCTCCTAAAAAATGTGCTTAAATGAAAAACTTATTAAATTTAAGTCAAGGGCATTAATCCAGACCTTCTCCTATGTGAAAGTAAAAGAAAACATTTCTTCTGTACATACATTATCAATGCACTTTTATACCACAAAAGCCCAATATTATAGCCTATTAGTTTAAATGTGCTTTCTACTTTTTTACACTGTAATGCCTGCATATCTTAAAACTAAAGAAAAAGTATGTGTTTACTTAAGTATCTTTATCTCATTCAGCAGTCAGTGAAGATACTTTACTATATAACTTGCAATTTGTATCATGAAGCATTTTACAGAAGTACTGTTAAGAACAAAACATTTTACTTAGTTACTTTTTTTTCTGTATTTTTCCCTTTGTGTCCTTCCAGACATAAATTATATGAAGCATGGTATATGCTTGTAGGTCCCCCCACAAGTTTAACAAAGTCAGCAAAAATCCAATCTTTTAAGCCTGTTTTTCTTGTAAAGCAGTATTTCACAGATATGGTTGATGCTTTACAATTTCTTATTTATTCACTAATTTCAGTGTTGCTGGTCTCTTCCTGACCATCTCCATTTCACAATGCAAACTCCAGATCAAGTCTAAGGTACTTTTGATTCTTCTAGTCAACTTATTTGCATTTTTCTCTCTCTAACATTTTCTTTTGGAACATTGTAAAAGGTTTCTCTGGCAAAATCTGAAGTTCAGAAGAACCAGAAGCAGAGTCCCTTTCATTTTGTTGGCTCACTTTTTGTTTGATATACTTTTTTTTTTTTTATTTCCTCCTTAGCCAGTTCTGCATCAAAAATGACTTTGATCCTCCAGGAAAAATATTCTAAAGACCACTCGATACAATGTCTAGAATCTCACACCTGCCTGACATTCCCTGATTGCTGGGATAAATGTGTATCTCTTCTGCCTGATGCATAGTGAATTTTTTTACAAACACTGTACTGCTTGCAATTTTTAACATTTTCGTATGCTGCAGTTCTTTCAGGATCAACTTTCTGCTCGTATGATTACATCTTTACTAATACAGGTCTTGGCTGCTTTCTGATGGCCATGTTTGGAGCATACAATGTTCCCTTTCAGTTAATAAATCCTGCTGTGGAATACCAGTCCAGTTACTTATTTGTGCTTTTATAGAATTAATATTTTGTTCCTTCCAATTTCTCCGGTACAGCAGAAAAATCTCAGGTTTTCTTTTCGGACTCTGTTCTCTAAAGCTATCATTTTTTAAACTGTTCTTGAACAGTCTGGTACTCTGCCAGCCTTTTTGTCATTTTATCCTCTGATTTTTGCAGTTTTATCAGTTCATCTGAATAGCCGTTTATATTTTCTTTCACTTGTTTTTTCCAGACTTTTGTTATTTGAGTTGATATACTCAGTTTCATTTATTTTAATAAGCTCTGATCACATTTCATTTATTTTTTTTTCTCTAAATTATTGGGAGCTGTGTCTTGTACCAGAGTTGGAACTTGAACTGCTTTTTACTGAACAGATGCAGGATTCTTCCTTGTCTGCATTTTCTCCACCTTTTCTAACTGACTTTCTTTTAGGATATCCAAGTTTGTTCTTTGTTGCCATCTAGGCAGTGCACTTAGCCAGTAATTGAATTTCACTAAAATGGGAAGAATTACTGGCCTTTATCTGTCAGTTTCTTTTTTTCACACTTGGAGAACAAGCTGAAATTAACCTGTTGATCAGTGTGCAGCTATATTGGAAACTATGTATGTTTTTGATATAGATCAAGACACCTCCACCTTTAGTCCCTGCCTGTGTCATAGGTAGTCTAAATGTTTGGAAGGCATTGTAATCTTGCAATGCTAGGGTGCTCTCTATAGATTTATACCATGTCTGTGTAGCTGCACAGATGTCTGCATTTTCGAAGATGAGAGATGAAGGGAGTGGAGTTTCATGTTTAGGCTTCTGGCATTGAGCAGTAATGCTGTTAGATTATCTTGGGTTGATTTTGCTAAGCTGGAAGGTTTGTCATTTTGGCATTGCCTGAAAAAGGAACTGTGGAGGAGGACAGTTTTTGTTTTATATGGCATTCAGAAGTCTACCAGGGACAGCTGCCAACCATCCTTGGCAAAGCAATACAGTCTGTTGACCATATCTTCCCATGCTGATGAATATTGCACAAACTTTGAATGTTACCAGAAACTAAGCCAATTGTATAGTGGCATTATATTTGGTGAGGGTAGAATGTTGCTCAGTGGTATGCCTTTACTGGTCTGGAGCACCATAATCCAAGAGCTCCATAATCTCTCTTCATATAGTCCAGGGAGGTCATTTACATCAACATGGACTATAACTGCATCATACTGGTACTTGTGGTTCAGTGACCCGAGTGTGCAAGGTACGTAGCAGATCACGGTGCACGATAGACTACTTACTGTGATTTTCCCCTTGTTCAGCACTGAGTGAGGCATCCTTGTGTATCACAGTAGAGTCTGAGTCTCCTATGACTAGAGTATTGATTAGTGCGGTGACTTGCCTTATGGGCTTTGTAGTTTAGGCTTCATGGGATGTGGTGTTAATGTTTTGGTAGAGTGCTTTTCTGGTTTGCTGAGGAGAATTGATGCATGTCATGTCTGGGAGGTGTTTGTGATTTAGGAAGATTATTTTTGTGTGCATCCATGTTTGCCTGTGTAGCATGTGTCTGTGTTACTGACATCCTGATTTTATTTGGAGTGGTTGTAAGCAAGAGTCTTGCTTCCACCGAGATTGTGTAATTACATCTCTTGAATGCTGTATTAGTTTCTCTTAGGATTAGTTGGTTTCAGTGTACATGGGACAATTGCTGCATTGTCTCAGGATGCTCATATCCACCAGACTGATGTTTGAGTGGAATAATAGGTGGCTGAACCACTGCCCTGTGCCAGTCCCACAAATTAGTGTCCCACCCCTCCGTACTTCAAGTGAAGAGCCAAAAAAAAAAAAGCACCATAATTCCCAGTCCCTGTGACCCTGTCTGCATTCCACTGCAAGCTGTTGAGGTGAAGAGAAAAAAAGTTTCTTCTGTTAAACTGTAGCACACTGCTTGGTACAAATGTAGCAAACAGTTGCTATAGGTTATACCCTGTCTGCACGGAGAGCTACGTCACTTAGGTTTTAGTTTAAAAAAAAATAGATTTCTTGTTTACTTTTAAAATGTAGCAAACTGCCTGCTACAATGTAGCAAATAGTTGCTACAGTTTAGAACACACTCACAGTGCACAGTTTTGACTGCAAATGCAATGTTAGGTTTTAAATGCTGGTATTGCTCTAAAGAGCGATCAGGATCATGGATGTTCATTTGATCACCTTAACACTTTGCACATGGGGCAGTTGTCCATCTTGCCCTGCCCTAGGTATGTTACTGCATTAGAGAAATTGGGAAAGTGCTTATCCATGATGTGTCTTTCTAGGTGAAATACTTGGGTGTGGTACAAGATGGATCAATGGCAGGCTAGCTTGGGTGCTTTAAATGTTAGAAGCAAAAATAAAACTATGTAGGAGTAAATTCATGAGACAGTGCTTCTCAGTGCACATATTAATTGTGCTTTGCACATGTGAGTAAAGTACAGTTTCAGAGGTTTATCTATAGGGAAAATGTAGTTTTTGAATGCCTTGAGTCCTATACAAGTCATTGCTAAATGCAAATCACCCTCTGGCCAATAAAACAATGGCTATTTTCTAGGCTTTCTAGGCTTCAGAAATGTAACCATTGGAGAAGCTTTGATTAAAGAAGTGAAGTAGAGGTTCATATAGGTTATATTTGGCACTGATAATTGGGCATCAGGTGCATTATCAGGGCCCATGGATGAGGTGATGGTAGCTTTTAGAAGGCTGATAGAACTTATTCTGCAGATTCCAAAATCCCAGTCACTCTCTTGAATAACTGCAGAGCATCTATAACTGTGGCTGGAGTAAATTTTGCACTAAATTTGTCAGCTAGGCTATTAAAGATTTCCTTTTGTTCATAGTGGGCTTTATTATTATGTACTAGCTCAGAACATTGCTGGATGTTAGTGCTTTAACTTCCTGACATAGTTCAAGCAAAATTTGTAGTTTTATTTTTTTTCATGTAATGATGGGTTATTGGTCATGTTGTACATGCCAGTTGCAGTGCTGGACTAGATGAACTACAGTAGTAGATGGAGTAAAGAGCATCACAAAGGTTTTATTTTAACTAGAAGAAACAGCTAAGTATTCAGCATTGGCAGGTGTGTAAGGGTAGTACAGGTTAGTGAAAAAATAGCAATTGGAGAATAAAAAGCAGAAATAAAAAATGATTTATGGAAAGTTATAAATTGAAGATGAATGTACTGATGCTGTTCCATTTACCATAAACCTGAGAAATATTTTTGAAAGTTATTGACCTAGTACAGTTTTGCAGCACAGTTTATGGGGCTAGAGAAGAAAAAAATTAATGGGGAGATCCCAGCTTCTAATAATTTAGTTTGCATGGAAATGTGCAGCACTACAAATCTGGCCTGGTTCAATATCTGGGAATCTGTGGCAGTCATGCTCATAAACTTCCAGTTCCTTAAGATAAATAATGTTGCCACCAGAAGAGAATATTTAAGTAAAAATCCATGACTGAGTGTGGGTATGTCAGAATTTACCCATGTTTGGTATGGTATGGTATGATCATGAGGGTAAAGCCTGAGTGATTAAACAAAGTTGACCATGGGTAAATCCTGATATACCCACACACAATCATAGATAATTGCTGTTTTTGCAGTGGCATTATTTAAGAAAGAAATTGCTTACCTTTCTTAAGTAATGTCTTTGTATAATGGCACTTCAGTCGTCTTCTGCATTGTCTTCTGTGGGCTGAAGTACTGTGCATGCGTATGGGACTCGTGTTCCTGCACTTTCACAGTACATCAATGCAGTGTAGGAGAAGCAATATTGTTAGGTTCATAGGTTAATAATAAGCTAGCTGTCCTTATAGGCAATTAAGCATATCCAACTTCCCTTGAAGCTGAGAATCAAACCCTGTACCTTATGTCTTTGAGGAAAACATCCTAACCATTATTCCATCCCCCAATGTTTAAAAAAAATCAAGAATATATAAGAGACAGTGGAGAAATGCAATGAAAATCAGATGTTTCTGTTTCCTTAGTTTTGCAGAACATAGCTGATTTTTCTTGTGTTTTGCTGTCCCCCAGCATATGCCAGTAAAAAGGCTGGCTGCTCTAGGCTCTATGGTATTTCAGCTGCCAGACTTTTTTTTCTGTTGGTATATGCTGTATTTACAATGGGCATGTTGGTTGGGCTATCCAATCATCATGCTCATTTCTGAATGGCAATGAGCAGTTATTGTATAAATTTACAATTAACTGCTGTTAAAAGTACGCTGGATGACAGGGAGTTCTTTACCGCCATTGCTGCTTTGAAAGTTTCATTCATCAGCAGGAAACAAGGCTGACCATAATTGAAATAAACAAATCTTACTTGAGACATGCAAATAACTTTTTAACTTTTATTGAAGCAGAATAAGTTATTTTTTCACCAGCTTTTCTAAGACGTCAGCTTAAACATTAATGTTACCCTCTGCCAGACTGTTGCTTAACAAGACTGTGTTTTTCCAGGAAGCTGTTAACATTAGAGTGGCTGTCATTGAGATTAATGTGCTGGAAGAATAGTTTCTCATTACGCACATTAACAAAGGTTGTTTGATTAAAGGATATTATCATTATGTTACTGTCATTGGCAAAAATATTTACAAAGAACTCTGAATGAATCAAACAGGGGCAACATCAATTCAGTAACAAAACTAAGAAGCTAGGTTGTAAAAGCTACTTGGTAGAGTATAGATTGTTACCCTGCACATATATAAAGTTTTTTTCTTTAAGCTGAAAAAGGTGTTTTCCTTACTTGGAAAAAGGATTCATAGGCTGACAAAGGCTGCTCCACACTTAAAAAGTATACAGTTAACAATGAACAGAGGTTTATTTTGCATTTCAGATGCAAAGTGGCTAACAGTAGACACAGGTTATTCAATATCCAGTCTAAAGAGGCCTGCAGCAGAAAGTAGGTGTTCTGTGTCCAGCTTATACAACAGCCTCAACAATATAGAGGGGCTAGTCTACTCTACAGTAATAGAGGGAGGTAACAGCAGGCAGAAGCCAAGCCTCACATAGGTATAAAAGCAATCTAGCACAGTTCATTGCCAGGGTATACAGGTGGCCTGAAAACGTGTAGTTCCACTACATAAGCTATTCTGCAGTAAGTGCTGAAGTGGATCAGATCTAATGAGGACTAGGTGTACATGGAGGACTGAGTGGCATGCTAGGGTCTTGCAAAAGTAGGTATAAGGGCTTAATAGTAGGCTCAGGCTGTTTTTATGACCGGTTATAGAGAGCTTTGTAGCTAGCTATTGCTGTTCTATGGCTATGGTTTAGGTGATTTCAGCAATGGATGGGGCTATTCCACACCAGTGTATAAGGGAGCATAGCAACCTTATGTTGTTGAACATCAGGTTATAAAGGTACTAAGTAGCTAGGAGGAGTTGTGGATCAGGCCCAAATTTAGGTGAGGTCTAAGAGCAAATTAGATACTTCATACAAAGTATATGACGGGATGCTGAGAAGTTCTAAGCCCGACCAAGAAGGCAATGATGTGCAGCCATGAAACTTTTAAGTTATTGAACATATTCTCCCTGAAGTTCAACACCCTTGGAACGTCTTGATGTTAAGTTGTCTATCTCGCCTTCGTTTCTTGCTTGTTGGGATCTCGGCCATCTTCTATAGCTTGAGAGCTGTTTACTGGCTTGAGGCTAGCCCTTATCCCATGATGCCTAGTGCTAGGTACCCAGATCTCATTTGCCGCTTCAGTTGCAAGGTTCATTGTTACTGGCTCAGGCTCGTATAAGTTTTATTGAACTACTTTTTCTGTCAGATTAGAGTTTTTTTCTGGTAGTTTATTGTTTAAAATAATAGTCGCTAACTAGTTTGTTGTAGTTTAGTGTATTTATAGTTTTCCCTTAGAACTCATTTAAGTTAGAGAGTTCTCTCCCTCCACCTCTCTGTATCCCTTTTGTAGGTACCGTTTTAGTTTCAGCTTTTCTTCTTTTTGTTTGTTAGGTAGCCGTTTAAGTTAGAGGCTTCCTAGTTTTTTTTTTTTTTTTTTTTTAAACTATCTTTAACTGTAGTACACTGTGTGTTTTTGTTTTTTGTGGTTAGTGTCTGGTTTTAGTTTTTTGCTGTTCGGCCTTTTGGCCAAAACAATTCAGTGTAGTATCTTTCTAGTTGTGGATATGTCTAAAGAATCCAAGGTGTCTGGATTCAAGAAGTGTGACTTGTGTTGTCAGAAAATGTCTCTTGACAGATGGGCACACTTCTTGCGTCTATTGCTTAGGCGCAGTGCACCTGCAGGACTTTTGTTCTGTATGCCATGCATTTAGCCCAGGAGTTCTGCAGGAGTGCAAAAATAAGCTTATTTTGAGGGGTCTTCTTAAGACTCAGGATTCACCGGCCAAGGCTCAGCCTGTGAAATCTCCTAAAATGACCAAATCATCGGCTCCCAGCTCGGAGCTGTCATTGGCCAAAGCCTTACCTACTACCTTGGTTCCGGCCGGAACCGAGGAGACTGCCTCCCCGTCTGCTCCCCCAGTACCTTCGGAGCCGTCGCAGATGCACAAGAGGCCAAGGTCCCCTTCTCTAGAGTCTATACATTTGGCTCCTCGGTCTCCCCTGTTGCAGAGTGACCGCAGTCATAGATCCTCCCACTCTTCTCAGTCCTCTAGGCTCTCTGATCATGACGTGGAGAGAGTGGTCAGTAGGTTGTTGAAGTCGCAGGCCCTGGCCAAAATGTTGCCCAGCCCTCCTCAACAGGTGTCGCCTCCATCCACTTCCATTGATGGTCCTCCTCCAACTCCATTGAGCTCAGAGCCGGAGTTTTTTGGGGTTCGAATCGTGGAACCATCGGCACCGATAACTATTTCTCCTTTGGTCCCATTGTCTGCTCCGATCCCCTCAATGGTGCCATCCGTCGAGGGATCTGGGCACCGTGACACCCTCATCGGCTCCGAGGGGGTGAGTGGCATCGGACCCTTGTCCAACCCCATTCTCCCTCTCCGAGCGTCGGTGCAGGTGAGCTCGGCTCCTACATTGGCCTCGGAGCCATCTCCCTTGGTGCGGAGGAGGATTCCAGTTTCCTCGGAACTGGAGCCTTCTCTGCATCGTGGCAGGGATGCCTTCGATGTCATGAGGAGTGTACTGGCCTCTGAGTTGGCTCCACTTTCGACCCCACTGGCTCCGTCCCCTGTAGTGCCTGCTTCAACCTCTGCTCCTCCTCCAGACCCCAAGCGTGGGAAACCGGTGCTCCAGAGCACCCCATTGGGTGTTTCCTCTTCTTCCGAGGCCTCCCCTGATCATTCAGAGGAGCCCCCTCAGAAGAGGAAGTGCAAGAGGAAGCACATTGACTCCCCTGAGTCTGTCACTTCGGATACGGATTTGGGTGAATCAGAGGGGTCCCAGAGATCCCCCTCTGAAGATGTTTCCTTTTCGGACATCCTAGAAATGCTTAAGCAGAGGGGGAACTGGAATGTCCTAGCCCCTACCGAGGATGAATCTGTATTCCTGGATGCGTTCGGTTCCTGACCTTCCACCTCCTGGGTGTCTCCGCCTTTCGATCCACTAATGTCAGTGGTGGCTCGAAGGGCTTGGTCAGCCCCGGATACAGTGGAACCAACCCCAAGGAGACCCAGCAAGTTTATCACTGCACCCCCAAATACAGTTCCTTACTAAGGTTGTTCCCGTGGATGCCATGGTGGTTGCAGCAGCTACTAAAAAGGAGTTGGCAGAAACTTCTTCCTCTGTCCATCCTCCTAACAAGGAGTCTAGGACCATGGATAGATACGGGAAGTGAATGTTTGCTTCGGCGACCTTTTCCATGAGATCACTGAATTACTTATGCCATTTTTCCAGGCTTCAGAGGAATCTCCTGAAAGAGCTCGGAGATACCCTCCAGGATCCATCAGCTGAAGGGGTTCAAGCTAAAGTGGCTTCTCAGCTGGCGACCCTTAATTTTGTAGTCAACTCCTCCATGAGGCTCATTTCCTATGCAGCCGATGGTGTGAGTAGAGCCGCAGGTACAGGCGTGGCCCTCAGGAGACACGCATGGATGCGGCAGTGTAAATTTGCAGAACCCTTTAGAGCGTCATTCACCAACACTCTCCCTTTGACGGTTCCTTTCTTTTTGGACCACAGGTGAAAGACAGTGACTAGGTGTGAACAGGAAAGCAAGCCTCTCTCTGCCTTGAGAGTCTGTTTATCCACTCCTTCCAGACCATATCCCAAGGGTCAGAAGAGTGGTAAAATGTGGTTTCAGAAATCCTAGGGAGCCTCGCCTGACACAAATAGTGATTTTTCCTCCAGGGGCAGAGGAGGAAACAGCAACAACAGATGCCTTCCTCAGGGCAGAGGGGGTCCGCAGAACCAGGGCAGCAGAGAATCCTTCTCTGACAAGCCCTTCCAGCATCCCTGAAGGGTTGCCTGGCTGCCTGCCTCTGGAGGCAGGCAGGGGAAGACTTTCACTGTACCCAAAAGCCTGGCAAAACCTAATGAGAGACAAATGGGTACACTCAATCACATCCGGAGGATACACAATTCCCTTCTTTCAACCCCCCTTACCATCAAGCAAATCCCTTCCAGATGTTCCACCCAATCTGAGGGCCCAAGCAGTCATAGAAATTTCAAGACTGCTAGAAAAAAAAGAGTCATCCAGGAAGTCCTGGCAGACCAACACGGATCTGGAACTTACTCAAGGTTCTTTTTGGTACCAAAAAAGACAGGGGACTGGAGACCAATATTGGATCTCAGCAGACTAAACAAGTCTGTCCAAAGAACAAGGTTTTGGATGGTCACTCTACAGTCCATTCTACTCTTTTTGGGTCAGGACAATTGGATGTGCTCAATAGATCTTCAGGATGCATACTATCACATCAAAATGGACAGGTGCTCCAGGAGGTTCCTTTGCTTCCAGCTGGGAGCCAGTCATTACCAGTTCAGAGCTCTGCCCTTTGGTCTCACCACAGCCCCCAGGGTGTTCACCAAATGCATGGCAGTAGTCACAGCTCACCTGAGACGTTGAGGATTCCAGGTGTTTCCATATCTAGACGACTGGCTCCTTACTGCTGCTACCAGGCATCAACTCTTTCAAGCCAGGGACTATACAATTACAATTTGTGCCCAGCTAGGCATTACTATAAATTTCGAAAAATCTGCCTTATTGCCCTGTCAATCTATTACCTATATAGGAGCAGATTTAGATACAAGAAGTATGTCCACAAGGCTACTGCCAGACAGAGTGGCCACAATTCGGCAGCAAATTCATATCCTCATGCAATGCAAAAGGGTACAAGTCAGGTTGGTCCTTCAAACTCTGGGTTCTATGGCAGCGGCAATTCTTCTGATACCTCTGGCCCGTTCTCACATGAGAATTCTTCAGTGGCTTCTGTTAACACAGTGGTCCTTTTAACAGCTCCTCATGTCTCACATGATCATGATTACAGAAACATGCAAAAGGCACCTTTCCTGGTGGATGGTCTCCCCACTAGTGTCTCAGGGCAGACCATTCATACAGCCTTCTCCGGTTGCCACAGTGACCACAGATGCCTTACTGATAGGGTGGGGGGGGGGGATTATCAGGGCAGGACAGTCCAAGGCACTTGGCAGCCTCATGAGTACCATCTGCACATAAATGTCTTGGAGATGAGAGCCATGCTCCTAGCGTTGCAAGCCCTTCAAAACTCTCTCCTTTCTGGGACCATTGCAATTCAAATGGGCAACATGTCAGTGGTGTGGTACATCAACAAACAGGGCGGAACCATATCCTACCCCCTATGTCAAGAAGCACCCAGACTCTGGCAGTGGACAATTTCCTCCCAACGATTTCTGATTGCGACGCACATCCCTGGGAAATCCAACGTCATAGCAGACAGGCTCAGCAGAGCTATTCTCATGCCTCACGAGTGGTCTCTGAATCAGGTAGTTACGGATCTGATCTTCCGCAAATAGGGACAGCCTTGCTGCGATTTGTTTGCCACCCCCTTCAACAGCAAATGCAGCAAATACTTCTCCCTTTTACTGCTTCCTGGTCACCCTCCCAGAGATGCTGTAATCCACGATTGGCCTCAGGGACTTCTTTATGCCTTCCCACCGTTCCCTCTTATACCCATACTCATACAGAAAGCTATTCCGATGGGTTGCAAAATGATCCTCCTTGCCCCCTACTGGCCTCGACAGATATGGTTTCTGTTCCTGCACCGTTACCTATTTGAGCAGCCCTGGACTCTGGATCCTATTCCAGACCTGCAGATTCATCAATCAAGAGCTGCATCAATCCATCCAAACACTCCAGCTCACAGCTTGGTTGATCCAATTCCAACCCTAGCCCGGCTTCCCACCATTTCCCTAGCTGTGCGTGAGATTATTGTCTCCTCTCACAAATCCGCTACTAGGAAGACTTATGCTAGCAAATGGAAACGTTTGTCTTGTTGGGCAGAGGCTAGGAACATAGATCCCTTTTCAGCCCCAGTTCACGAAATCTTGGAGTTCCTAACAGAGCTTTTTCATTCTGGGTCCGCTTCTGCCACAGTCAGGGTTCAACTAGCGGCCATTTCTAACTTTCATGTTGGGTTTTCTAATCTAAACATTATGTCTCATAAGCTGTGTAAAGCCTTCCTCAGAGGGACTACTCTCCTTAGGCCCCCAGTGAGAGATCCCCCTCCTCCGTAGGACCTTAATTTGGTACTAACCTCCTTGATTATGCCCCCTTTCGAACTGGCAGCATCCTGCTCCATTAAGTTTCTATCTTGGAAAACTCTCTTTCTGGTAGCTATTACCTCAGCCAGGCGTGTCTTGGAGCTTCAGGCACTAAGTATTCATCCTCCATACTTAGTTTTTTATAAGGACAGGGTTGCTCTGAAAACTAATCCCTCCTTCCTTCCGAAAGTCTGCTCAGAAAATAATCTAAATCAATCTATAGACCTTCTTGTGTTTTTCCCTAACCACACCAACAAGGCAGAATACAAATTACACCTTTTGGATGTTCATAGACAATTACATTTTTACCTGCATAGAATGAAGGATATAAGAAAGTCGGACCAACTTTTCCTTTCCTATGCTAGGGGCAAACAGGGTCTTCTAGTTTCCAAAGTGACCCTGTCCAGGTGGTTGTCTTACATTATTACCTTCATCTATCAACTAAGAAACAAAGAATTGTCTATAAAACCAAAAGGCCATTCTACTAGGGCTTTGACCACCTCTGTAGCCTTCCAGTCTAGGTTGCCCATGGACTCTATCTGTGCCACTGCCACGTGGGCAAATCCTCATACCTTTATTTCTCATTGCAAGTTAGACATGGTCTCCAAGAGTAGAGATAGCTTTGGTTCCACTGTTCTGAAGAGTCTGTTCCAATGAGCCACCCAGGATCATAGGTGCTAGGGACGCTGTCCCAACAAGCAAGAAACGAAGGCGAGATAGATAACTTAACATAAAGAAGTTATGTACATACCATAACGTTCCATGTTAGTTGTCTTCATCTCGCCTTCTTTCCTGCGTCCCCACCGCCTCCTATTGGACTGAGAGGAGTTCAGGTTTCACTGGCTGAGTGTTCTCTGGTTTGTTTCCTCTACTGACTTAGAGATTGTGACAGGTAGGTTTAACCCTCTGTTTGGAAGGGTTTTATTCTATAGCTATGGCTGGGATTAGCTATTTCAAACGAGATCTGGGTAGCTAGCGCTAGGCATCATGGGATAAGGGGTAGCCTCGAGCCAGTAAACAGCTCTCGAGCTATAGAAGATGGCCGAGTTGGAGCCAAGGATCTGCTCTGATCCCAACAAGCAAGAAAGAAGGCGAGATGAAGACAACTAACATGGAACGTTATGGTATGTACATAACTTCTTTTTTTGAAGTGTTTGAAACCCTGACAAAAAAAAGTCTGAAGTCTGGTCACTGAAATATTGCTCCTCTGCTGCAATCCCCTCCAAATCACTCAGAATTATTGCCCTTTCAAACTCTTTTTTTTAAGGTTTGGAAACGGGGAAATACAGCAAGATTTGGTGTGTAGGATGGATGGTTAATGCACTCAAATCCCAATTTCACCAAGACACCCATCATTTTGCCAGCCTTGTGAACAGATGCTTTGTCTTGCATAAAGAGAACTCTCTTCTGCAGTTTCCCTCTTTTGTTTTTTTTTTTTTCTTTCAGTGCCTCCTTTGATTAGCACAGCAACTTACAGTAGTAGTCTGTATTAACTGTTTGGCCCCTTGGAAGATGGCAAGTCATTAAAACACTTTCCTGATCCCAAAACACTGTGGCTGTGACCTTTCCTGATGACTTTTGTTCTAACTTCTTTGGATGTGGTGAACCTAAGTGCTGCCATTGCATGGACTTTTTTTTTGTCTCAGGATCATAGTGGTGTAGCCATGTTTCATCAACAGTAGCTAGTTGTTCCAAAAGTTTGGCACCAGCTTGACAAAAATCCCACAAATTCAACTTGGAAGTGTCCACTCGATGTCTTTTCTCATCAGCATTCAAACATTTGGGCACCCACTTGGCTGACCCCTTCTGCATACCCAGCTGCTCATGGATTATAAACCCAACACATTCCCTGGATGTCTTGTTTCAGCCAATATTTGCCAATCTGCCAAAATCAGGTCATGGACATGGTCAACAATTTCAGGAGTCAGCACTGTTTGAGGCCTCCCAGGCCTTGCTGCATCTTCGGTCTCATTCTCCACTCTGTAAGTTTGCACACCACTTCTTCACAGTTGAATAAGAAGGGGACTTGTCACTTAATGTTTGCATCATACCTTTTTGGAATTCCTTAGGAGTTTTCTTCTGTAGGAATAGGAACTTAATGAAGGCTTGGAGTACCACACTTGAAAATTCCACACTTTTCGTTGACCTGGTTCAATCCGTGATCTGAAACTGTGTCAAAACAGTGTTATGATTCTGCAAAGTGGCACTTTACAAGATGAAATAACCCTCTTTTCATCTACAGGGGCAAAATAATGCTCAGAATTTAGAAAGGTAATAGAGTTTAGAACTTTTCAGCACCCCCTCATATAAATGGGGTTCAACAGTGAATGGGCCACTTTACTCGTAGGTTAAAAAGGAGGCATGGAGGTAGACAAGTGTTTTTCTGTAAACTGTGTAAAACAATTTATCAGCAGTAGGGATCCCCTATGTGAAAGGGGTATACAATGTGCAAGGGCGCACAAAGTATTCAGTAGCACTTAAACATTGTTCTGCTCCTTATTCACACACACACACACACACACACACACACACATATATATATATATATATATATATATATATATATATATATGTATATATGTATATGTATGTGTGTGTGTATATACTTATATATAAAATGTATGTGTATATGCATAAATAGCCTTCTAGCTTGACAGTGGGAGTGGTAAGCAC
This sequence comes from Protopterus annectens, assembly GCF_019279795.1. Classification (NCBI taxonomy): domain Eukaryota; kingdom Metazoa; phylum Chordata; order Ceratodontiformes; family Protopteridae; genus Protopterus; species Protopterus annectens. Next base: position 489,248,329 of record NC_056747.1, read on the forward strand.
TAGGTAACATGTCTACCACATAAGGAGTGGTTCTGGCCCAGAAATTGTAGTTATTGGCTGTTTGGGCAATCTCTTCCATCTCTCTCAACTTTCTGATTTGAAAGCCTGCATTTGCACTTGTTTCTGTCCTACAACTCTTCCAGTGCAGGTATAAATTCTTAGGTTAAGCACTTAAATTTGCTTATTCGTGCTCAGCACTTGTTCAGAACTTGTAAGCACTAAATAAGCTACTAATTACTATAGTACTCAACCTTCCTCATTACCTAGAGGAAAACAGTTTTTGTTCTTACTTTTCTCACTTGCTTAGAGAAAAAACAGCTCATGTACTCACTTTCCTCACTTATCTAGAGGAAAATAGTGTTTTATTCGAGCATGTCCAAGGGTCAGCTCCCAGTGTTCTCTCCTGTCTATCTGGTGAATCTGGGCATCTTGGGGCAATATAGAAATTGCCTCATGTACACAGACATTTTCCTCCTACCACCCAACACTACAACCTGTGAGAGATGCACTTATCTAGCCAAACTGGAGGTAAAGCTCTCTCCAACCAAGACTGAACTTGACAGTCATGTGGAGAAGGTAAACATTTGCACCACACCACACCACACTCATCACATAGTCTCACTAAATCTATGCCACCAAAATCCACACATAGTAACACAAAACAAGCGGAGGCTCTCAATAATAATCTGTCTAAGCAACAGAGACCTCCAAAGTAGAAACGCAAGCAACCTCCATCCCCCAACACAACCCGATTGACACACAGCCCACAGACTCTGTGTGCCACTCATCCACAGGCAATAAGGCAAAACAACGTACCTAACACACTAGTCATAGGTGATTCTATAGTCAGGCACACTGATGTCCCATTCACCAGGCTAAACAAGGAGAAGTTTACTGTCAGCTGTCTGTCGGGTGCCAGGATCAGCCACATAACCCACACACTCGGGTCACTCTACAACAAGTACAAATATGACTCTGTCATTGTCCATGTTGGTGTGAATGACCTGAGATGTACCTCCCTGGACTACATGAAAAGAGACATGGAAGAGCTCTTCCATCTTGTAGCCCAGGCAGTTATGACCCTAGCCCTGAGTAGCATTCTGCCATTGCCCGGAATGATACCGCAGTAGAAGAACAAAATGATTGACTTCAACAATTGGCTAAGCTTCTGGTGTCATTCTAAGGGGATCCAGTATCTGTCTGCTTGGGATGACATGGTTGACAGACCACAATGCTTTGCTGCAGATGGCTTGCACCTGTCGCCCCTAGGATTCCAGATACTGGCTAAGGCTCTTGCTGCCCCTATAGTGCCTTTTTTAGGCAAGGTTCAAATAACAAATTCACCACTGTAACAGGAACAGGCAAGCAAAAACTGAGGGTAATGCTACTCAATGCTGAAAAATCTTGAGGAGTGGATAGGAAATAGGGAATACACCACAGGGATCACTTCTGTGTGTCTGCTCGACAGTGGCACAGGAAAATAACTTTCTTGGGTGGCGTAAGCCAGGGAACCTTGTTGGCTAGGCTTATGTAGGCCCTTGGGCTGATAGCCTACTACCTAACAACCTATGAACCTATGTGTGTGTGTGTATATATGTGTGTGTGTGTGTGTGTGTGTGTGAGTGTGTGTGTATATATATATATATATATATATATATATATATATATATATATATATATGTATATATATATATATATATATATGTTTGTGTCTTCGGCTTTTCGGTTAGGTCGCCACAGTGGAACTCCGGTCCGCTAATGATTGGCAGTTGATTTTTACGTACCGGCTTGCCAGGCCTGACGCACAACCTTCAATGAAGGTATGCCCGTTCACGCATGTCTCCACGCAGAAGACGCTCTAGCTGAGAATTGAACCAGACAGCATCTTACTGTGAGGCGACAACGCTACCGCAGCACTACCACCACGGGTCATATATATATATATATATATATATATATATATATATATATTAATATAAATATATCTATACATATATATATATATATATATATATATATATATATATATATATATATATTAATATGGATCTACTTCAGTAGATCGAACCTTTACAAGTTCGAACCACATAGGGCTGAGACCATATGTTCAAACTTGTAAAAGTTTGATCAGACTGGAGATCTCCGTACAGAGCAGAAAGGGAAGATTTCCCATTTCTGCAATGTAGTGCGATCTCTGAGTTGGAATATTTAAGGGGGTGTGGGGGTCAGGAGGGAATAGCCCCCCCCGGTATAGACATTTAGTTTTGTGTTTTTTTTTTCTTTTGTGTGCTTTTTTATTTCAGTGTTTGAACTTTTTTCTTTTGTGTGCTTTTTTATTTCAGTGTTTGAACTTTTACGAGTTTAAACAGATAGTCTCGGCCATATGTGGTTCAAACTTGTAAACATTCGATCGACTGTAGTAGATCCATTTATATATATATATATGTTATATATATATATATATATATATATATATATATATATATATATATATATATATATATATATATATATTATATATTATATGTATATATATATATATATATATATATATATATATATATATATATATATATATATATATAAATACAATATCTAAAAATATTTATAGACTGTTTTGCATCCAGAGTCTAAAAGTAAGTAAAGCAACAGGCAGGAGCTACTCTGCTTTTAGTTATAAAGATCATTAAGCAGCAGGAAATAGCTTCTCTGCCACTTTGATATAAACTGACCTCAGCAGCATGTAGGAGCTGATGTTCATTATATGGCTCACTGCTGCAGTAGTTGGGGCAGTAATGGGTTATACCAGCTAATTTTGCAACAGCCAGCTGGCTTCCAAAGTTTTCACGGCACCTTCCACACTCTCAAACCATTGGTCATCATGAGTCCGCTGACTGGGTCTGGTTTGGGTGCCAATCCCTTTAGAATCCTCTTGCCACAGAGGAGTGCTTCTCTTCAGAGGTTTTGAGGATCAGCAGTCTGCTTATATTGTTCTGTTGATAAGCATATGTACCTTTCAGGGGAAAAAACTTCAACTTTACTTTTTTTTTTTTTCTTCAAAGTTGTTTTTTCTGTAGAATATTAATTTTTAAGCTAGGAAAAAAGTTTTTGTCTTATGTGGCTTTTAATAAATTTTAAACAAAAACATTTTTGTTTTACTTTGGTAATAAAAAAATATTGCTAAAACTTAAACTACTTTTGTGGTAAAAGTTACTATTGTACTTTTTGAGGGCTATTTTAAAATGTTTGAAGTATGTTTTACTTAGTTTTTATGGAGAAAGCTACTTTTTACTATTTAACGAGCACTGCTGTCGGGCTTTCCCAGGAATCTAGCATCTTTTTCAGCTTACCCATGGGGCAACCTATAGTATTCATGGTTTGAAAGGTACTGCACAGTTTTTGCCACCACAGCAGGCTGCTATTTTCTCAGCTGCAGATATGTGACTCTGCTGTAGGCACTACTGGTTCCTCATCTTTTTCCCTGGTTCCCTCTGATGTCCCTCCAGCCGCCATGGACCGAGTGTTAGACACATCCTCTGTGGCTGTTGCACTGTCCTTGAACGCAAGGGAGCGGCACTGTTGTTGGCCCTAGGAGAAGAGGCAGGGAATGCCACTCTGCTTAGCCAGAATATATTGTGCTTATCTCTAGGGACGTTTTTTTCAGTCTGCTTTTTCAGAAATTCCTTTTAAAAAAAAAATAAAAAGCTAAGTTAGACATATTTAGCTTTTGTGAAATGCTTTATTATTCATTTATTTCCTCCTGGTGTAATATGTAATTGTTCTCCATGTTACTTTTATGAAATTCTTTCTGTAATCTTTATGAAATTGATAATTGTGGAGCTTTTCTCCCCGGTACCCTACTGAAAATGGGCTCATACTGGCCCAGTGAACTACCCTGGTAATCAAATGCCAAGAAATAAATAAATATTTCTTTTCCTGTCTCTATCGCTTTGGGCAGGAGTGACTATTGTGCCTAACTGTTTAGATCAGGCTCTTGACCTTTACAGTTTAACTCTTTCTGGTAAAAGAACGAGATTCTTAATTTTCCGAAGAGGTTTAAGTTCTTGAACTGTAAACTGATAATGAAAGGACTGATTTGGTTTTGTCTCCTAAAAATGTGTGATTCAGATTCTGAAGAGAGTGTGGCTTTAGACAGTCCCTTTGAAGGATTCTGTTAACCTGAAACTATTTCTAGAATTATAAAGATATTCCACAGTACCTGAAGAAGTATTATGATTTATTGCAACTTGAATTTTCAGAATCTACCCCAAATTTTCTTCTTTTAACATTGGAGGATTTTGTTTTTGTCACAGCCTATAAACTGCATGATAGCTGGTCTGCTGTCCCCAAGATAGCAGATAGATTGTATATGTTTTTACACGGTCATCTCCAGACCTAGCAGCCATTGCTTTAGTGAACCCAATTCTGCTAAATATTTAGTTAATACCAATCCCTCGCCTCCTGACAAGGATGGAGAAAGCTTTTGATAGGTTTGGGACAAAAGTGTATTCTGCAAACAATTCTCATCTGTCAAGCTCAAGTTTCAGTTTATACTTTTGAGAATATGAGGAGCATTATGCTGTTTACTGTTCTGAGGAAAAATCAGCTGTGCGTAATTTGATTGCTTCTGTATCTGAAGTGGTTCCTCATGGTTTGAAAAGTGCTTATGACTCTGACAATTTCAAAGCTGCTGCATTCTCAAAACCTCCTTGATGTCAAACAATGAGATTTTGAATGTTCCCTTGGAGAGATAATTATTTTGTGTCCATTGGCTGCAAAGTTACTTTAAGTGTGATGAGAGAGGCAAGCTGATTCAAGGGATCTATGATTTTTCAGCTTACCATCTCAGTTTGCAAAGGGGTTTAACGCTTCCCTTACAGCCTTCATTAAAAAGCAAACTAAATAAACCCAACAGGCTGCTGGTAAGTAAATGTTTAAAATAAATGGTTGGGGGGAGGGAGTTATGAAAGGAAAGGAGGAACCCTCTAGAACAAAGGACAGTCTAGTAAGTCTGAATGTTTATATACAAGTCTCCCCACCACCAGCAACACTGGCAAACCCTTTCTTTCCAGAAGATCTGAACCCCCATTTCTCTCATTGGCAACAGATCATTTCAGAAAGGTGGTTTCTGAAAGTAATCCATCATGGTTGAAGGTACAGCGGTGTGAGTCTTTTTTCCTTTTCAAGGGATTCCCCTCCATTTGCCAGACCAAACTCATCTTTTCCCTCCTGTCATTGAGCATCTGCTGCCTGGGGGTGATGGAAGTAGTCCCACCTCAGTTACGTGAAAGATTTTATTCAAGAATGTTTCTATTGCTAAAGAATGAAGATTCTTCGAGACTAGTTCTGGATCTTTCCTTTCTCAGCCTGTTTGTTAGTGTCCAAGTTCAGAATGTTGTCTCTTCACAGCTTGCAACCCCTTGATAGTCTTCCATTTCACTGTTGCAATATTCCTTACAATGGTGATCCCCTGCCAAAGGTGGCCCGATGTCCGACCAATATACCAAAGCTTTAGGTTGCTAAGGGTATGCCGTATGTCACATGTATGCTTCACTCTACAGGGATAAAAGTGAAGGATTTTTCAGATCAAAACAGATGAATGTAACAGAGATGCTGGCACTTACGAAACTTCTGAACTGTATGTTTACAGGCAATACCACAGTGTTGTGTTACATAAACAAGCAAAGGGGAAACTGATCTTAATCTTTCCCGAGAAACTATGGTAACCTGGGATATACCTTTTCATCACAATCTCACTGTATGCATCTTAAATACTATCAGAGCAAAATTATAAGGCAGACAAACTGAGCAGGATTAAGACGGACTCCCATGAATGTAGATTAAATCAGGAAGTCTGCCAGGAATTGATCCAGCTACAGGAAACACTTCAATTGGATTTTTTACCTCCACATAAAACAATTAGTTGGCAAAATTGTGCTCCAGGACTCCATGCAAGAAGGCTTAGAAGACCAATATTTTTTTCTTTTTCTTGGACAGCAATGTTCCTGTATGCTTTTATATCCTTTCCACCTATATCCAGGGTCATTCTAAAGATTCATAAAGACTCATTAAAGATCGTTGTGGTGGCTCCCTTCTGGCCCACACAGCAGTGGTTCTCCTTTCTACTGGAAATGGACAGGTGCAATTTTCTCAAGCTTCTTCACAGACTGGATCTACTCACACAGGACAAGGGTGTTTTATACACCCTGACCCAAAACAGCTGCAGTTGACTGCCTGGGTGAGATTATATTGGTACCGTTTAGATGGTTTTGGGATGTAAAGCAGATATTAAAGGATGCAAGGAAAAACTGCTGTAGAAGATTCTGCATTAGTAAATGGAAAAGTTTTCTAGTTTGTGCTAAGAAGAACCAGTACCCATTCAGGAATAGTGTTTCTCTGGTTCTACATTATTTGTGTAAGTTACTATCCTCTGTCCTGTCTTGTTCCTCTGTCAGGGTTAATTTGTTGGCCACTAAAGTGGGTCTGCCCATGAAGCCCTCTCTTTCAAAGCAATATTGTGTGAAAATGTTTTTGAAAGATGTGTTATTTACCAAGCCTCCTTAGAAACAAGTAGCTCCTCCTTGAGATCTAAATTTTGTGTTACAAAAACTAACTCTTGCCCCATTTGAGCCATCTTATCTGTCTGACTTGAGGTTCTTAACATGGAAAACAGTTTTACTTAACTTGTCTGACATTTGCAAGAAGAGTACCCGAGTTGCAAACTCTTGTAGATTAAACTTCTCATTTTCCACAAATGTGTCCTTAAAAAAGCTAATGCTTTATCTTTGCTTAACTATGAGGCATATAATGAACATGATACAGTTCTGACAGCAGGGGTTTGAATTATCACTGATGCAGTAGCCACCCCCTTTTTTTCTTTTTTGTTTTTATTGCCAGGCTGAGGCGTTTTATATTTGTTTTCCTAGCAATGTCCTTGCCAGGGCTTTAATCTCCCTCTCTCACTTTCCATGGTAGCTCTGAAGGGCTTGATGCCCAAACCTGAATTTTTATTCAGCTCAGCTTGACCTGACTAATGGTTCGGTAGCGCTTTTTTTTTTTTTTTTGCTCTTCAACTAAGAAGGGAGCAAAGGAGCAAAAAAAGAAAAAGTCTTTAGTTTTAGTCCTACAATAGTAAAGAGCTTTTTTTTTTTGCTCTTCAACCTAAGAGGAGGAAATAGCACATATTTTTTCATCCTATTTTACATACCAACAATTATGGTAACCCTGTCCACCCCCATTTTATACTGTGTCTTCAGTTGGTATAGTAACAGCTGCATTCAGATTGCTGGAACCTGTGATGTTAAGTTGTCTCTCTCGCCTTCGTTCTTGCTGGTTGGGATCGGAGCCGATCCTAGGCTCCGACTCGGCCATCTTCTATAGCTCAAGAGCTGTTTACTGGCTCGAGGCTACCCCTTATCCCATGATGCCTAGCGCTAGCTACCCAGATCTCGTTTGCCGCTTCAGCTGCGAGGTGTCGTTTTACTGGCTCAGGCTTGTATTCGTTTATTATAGAACTTTTTTCTTCAAAAAAATATTTTTTTTCTTAAGAGTTATAGTTAACTTTTAGTCTTATACTATTGTCATTAGTGTAGTGTGTTGTAGTAGTTCCTTTCTTCTCCCTTTAGAACTCATTTAATTTAGAGAGTTCTTCCCCTCCCCCTCTTTCTATCCTTTTAGGTAGCTGTTTAAGTTAGAGGCTTCCTATTTAAAAAAAAAAAAAAAAAAAAAAAGCTTTAGCTGTAGTATACTGTGTGTTTTTCTTTTTGTTGATATTGGTGTTGTGGTATTTTGTTTTCGCTTATCGGCCTTTTGGCTAAGATCAGTGTAGTATCTCTTGAGGTATTTTGTTGGATACAGGATGTCTAAAGAATCCAAGGTGTCTGGGTTCAAGAAGTGTGACTCATGCTGTCAGAAAATGTCTCTGACAGATGGGCACACTTCTTGTATCTATTGCTTAGACGCAGTGCACCTGCAGGACTCTTGTTCTGTATGCCAAGCATTTAGTTCAGGAGTTCTGCAGGAGCGTAAGAATAAGCTTATTCTTAGGGGTCTTTTAAAGTGCCAGGATTCACCGGCCAAGAATCTGCCTGTGAAATCCCCAAAACCGACCAAATTGTCGTCTCCAAGCTCGAGCCGTCATTGGTTCAAACTTTACCTGCTACTTCGGAACTGATGAGACTGTCTCCCCGTCGGCTCCATCAGAGTCTTCGGAGCTGTCACGGAGCCACAAAAGGCTAAGATCCCCTTCTCTGGAATCCATACATTCGGCTCCTCAATCTCACCTGCTTCAGAGTGAGTGCAGTCACAGATCTTCCCACTCCTCTCGGTCCTCTAGGCTCGGATCACGATGTGGAGAGAGTGCTCAGTAGGTTGCTCAAGTCGCAGGCACTTGCCAAGATCTTGCCCAGCCCTCCTCATCAGGTGTCTGCTCCATCCACATCTGTCGATGTTCCTCCTCTGACTCCCTTGAGCTCAGAGCCGGAGTTTGTTGGGGTTCGAGTCGTGGAACCGTCGGCTCTGATGACTATTTCTCCTTCGGTTCCATCATTTGCTCCGATTCCCTCGATAGTGCCGTCTGTTGAGGGATCGGGGCGCTGAGGCTCCCTCGTCGGCTCTGAGGGGGCGAGTGGCATTAGACCCTTGTCTGACCCTATTCTCCCTCTCGGAGCTTTGGCGCAGGTGAGCTGGGCTCCTACATCGGCCTCGGAGCCATCTCCCTCGGTGCGGAGAAGGATTCCGATTTCCTCGGAACCAGAGCTTTCTCTTTATCATGGCAGAGACACCTTCGATGTCATGAGGAGTGTGCTGGCCTCTGAGTCAGCTCCACGATTGACCCCACCGGCTCCATCCCCTGTAGTGCCTACGCCAACCTCTGCTACTCCTCCAGACCCCAAGCATGGGGAACCGGCGCTCCAGGGCACCCCATTGGGTGTTTCCTCTTCTTCCAAGGCCTCCCCTGATTATTCAGAGGAGCACCCTCGGAAGAAGTGCAAGAGGAAGCATATTGACTCTCCTGTCACCTCTGATACAGACTTAGATGAATCGGAAGGGTCCCCGAGATCCCCGTCTTAAGATGTTTCCTTCTTCGACATCCTAGAAATGCTTAAGCAGAGGGAGAACTGGAATCCCCTAGCCCCTGCCAAGGAGGAGTCTGTATTCCTGGATGCGTTCGGTTCCCGACCTTCCACCTCCTGGGTTTCTTCGTCTTTCGATCCATTTATGGTAGTAGTGGCTCGAAAGGCTTGGGCAGCCCCGGATACAGTGGAAACAACCCTGAGGAGACCCAGCAAGTTTATCACTGCACCCCTTGATAAGCAGTTCCTTACCAAAGGTGCTCCTGTGGATGCCATGGTGGTAGCAGCAGCCACAAAAAAAGAGTTAGCGGAAACTTCTTCATCTGTCCATCCTCCTAACAAGGAGTCTAGGACTATGGATAGATACGGGAAGTGAATGTTTGCTTCAGCGACCCTTTCTATGAGGTCACTGAATTACTTATGCCATTTTACCCGGCTTCATAGAGATCTCCTTAAAGAGCTTGGAGCTGCCCTTCAAGATCCATCAGCTGAAGGGGCTCAAGCTAAAGTGACTTCCCAGCTGGCGATCTTTAATTCTGTAGTCACCTCCTCCATGAGGCTCATTTCCTATGCAGCCGATGGTGCGAGTAGAGCCGCAGGTACAGGAGTGGCCCTTAGGAGACACGCATGGATGTGGCTGTGTAATTTTGCGGAACCTTTTAGAGCGTCATTCACCAACACCCCCTTTGATGGTTCCTTTCTTTTTGGACCACAGCTGAAAGACAGCTTGACTAGGTGTGAGCAAGAAGGCAAGACTCTCTCTGCCATGGGAGTCTGTTTTTCCACTCCTTCCAGACCATACCCCAAGGGTCAGAAGAGTGGTAAAATGTGGTTCTGGAAATCCCAGGGAGCCTCATCTGATGCATGTAGTGATTTTTCCTCCAGGGGCAGAGGAGGAAACAGCAGCAACAACAGATGCCGCCCTCATGGCAGAGGGGGTCCGCAGAACCAGGGCAGCAGAGAATCCTTCTCTGAGAAGCCCTTCCAGCATCCCTGAAGGGTTGCCCGGCTGTCCACCTCTGGAGGCAGTTGGGGGAAAACTTTCACTGTACCCAAAAGCCTGGCAAGATTTAAGGCAAGACAAATGGGTACAGTCAGTCATATCCGGAGGTTACAAAATTCCCTTCTCTCAACCCCCCTTACCATCAAGCACATCCCTTCCAGATATTCCACCCAATCTGAGGCACCAAGCAATCATAGAAGTTTCAAAACTGCTAGAAAAAAGTTATCCAGGAAGTCCCGGCAGACCAACACAGATCCGGAACTTACTCAAGGTTCTTTTTGGTACCAAAAAAGACGGGACTGGTGACTGATTCTGGATCTCAGCAGACTAAACAAGTCTGTTCAAAGAACAAAGTTTCAGATGGTCACTCTACACTCCATTCTACCCTTTCTGGGTCAGGACAATTGGATGTGCTCCATAGATCTTCAGGATGCATACTATCACATCAAAATGGACAGGCGCTCCAAGAGATTCCTTCGCTTTCGGCTGGGAGCCAGTCATTATCAGTTCAGAGCTCTGCCCTTTGGTCTCACCACAGCCCCCAGGGTGTTCACCAAATGTATGGCAGTGGTCACGGCTCACCTGATGCATCAAGGATAACAGGTGTTTCCATATCTAGATGACTGGCTCCTCACTGCTACTACCAGGCATCAACTTCTGCAAGCCAGAGACTACACAAATCACAATCTTCTCCCAGGTAGGCATCACAATAAACTTCGAAAAATCTGCCTTGTTGGCCTGTCAATCTATCACCTATATAGGATCAGACTTAGACACAAGCATCATGTCCGCAAGGCTTCCGCCAGACAGGGTATCTTTAATTCGCCAGCAAGTACAAATTCTAATGCAGAGCAAAAGGATCCAAGTCAGGTTCATCCTTCAAACTCTGGGTTCCATGGCAGCGGCAATTCTTCTAATCCCACTGGCCCGCTTTCACATGAAGATCCTTCAGTGGCTTCTGTTCACACAGTGGTCTTTTCAACAGCTGCCCTTGTCTCACATGATCATGATTACAGAAGCATGCAAAAGGCACCTTTCCTGGTGGATGGTCTCCCCACTAGTGATTCAGGGCAGACCCTTCATTCAGCCCCCTCCGGTTGCCACAGTGACCACAGACGCCCCCCTGATAGGGTTGGGGGGGCATTATCAGGGCAGGACAGTCCAAGGCACTTGGCAGCCTCACGAGTACCATCTGCATATAAACGTCCTAGAAATGAGAGCCATGCTCCTAGTGTTGCAAGCTCTTCAGGACTCTCTCCCTTTTGGGACCATTGCAATTCAAACGGACATCATGTCAGTGGTGTGGTACATCAACAAGCAGGACGGAACTAGGTCCTACCCCCTATGTCGAGAAGCACTCAGACTCTGGCAGTGGGCGATTTTATCCCAATGATTTCTGATTGCAACGCACATCCTTGGGAGGTCATAGCGGACAGGCTCAGCAGAGCTATTCTCATGCCTCACGAGTGGTCTCTGAATCAGGTAGTTGCAGATCTGATCTTCCGCAAATGGGGATAGCCTTGCTGCAATCTTTTTGCTACCCCCTTCAACAGCAAATGCAGCAACTACTATTCCCTTCTTCCGCTTCCAGGTCACACACCCAGAGATGCTCTAGTCCATGATTGGCCTCAGGGACTTCTTTATGCCTTCCCTCTGTTTCCCCTGATACTGATACTCATACAAAAAGCAATATTGTTGGGTTGCAAAATGATCCTCCTTGCCCCCTACTGACCTCGACAGATATGGTTTCCGTTCCTGAACCATTACCTTCTCGATCAACCCTGGAATCTGGATCCGATTCCAGACCTACTGATTCATCAATCAGGCGGTCTTCATCAATCCCTCCAAACACTCCAGCTCACAGCTTGGTTGCTCCACTTCCAATCTTAGCCAAGCTTCCCAGCATTTCCCCGGCCATACCTGAAATTATTGTCTCCTCTCACAAGTCCACCACTAGAAGGACTTATGCTAGCAAATGGAAACGTTTGTCTTGTTGGGCAGAGGCTAGGAATGTAGATCCCCTTTCAGCCCCAGTCCATGAAATCTTGGAGTTCCTAGCAGAACTTTTTCATTCTGGGTCCGCTTTTGCTACAATCCGGGTTCAGTTAGCAGCCATTTCAAACTTTCATGTTGGTTTCTCTAATGCAAACATCATGTCTCATAAGCTATGTAAAGCTTTTCTAAGAGGAACTACTCTCCTTAGACCCCCAGTGAGAGATCCCCCCTCCTCCTTGGGACCTAAATTTGGTACTAATCTCCTTAATTGTGCCTCCTTTTGAACCTGCAGCGTCCTGCTCCATTGTTTCTATCTTGGAAAACTCTCTTTCCAGTAGCTATTACTTCAGCCAGACGCGTCTCTGAACTTCAGGCACTATGTTTCCGTCCTCCATACTTAGTTTTTCATAAGGACAGTGTTGCTCTGAGGACTAATCCTTCTTTCCTTCTGAAAGTCTGCTCAGAGAATAATTTAAACCAATCTATAGATCTACCTGTGTTTTTTCCCAACCACACCAACAAGGCAGAATACAAATTACATCAATTGGGTGTTCATAGACAACTGCGTTTTTACCTGCATAGGACGAAGGATATAAGGAAGTCGGACCAACTATTCCTTTCCTATGCTCTGGGCAAACAATGTCACCCAGTTTCCAAAGTGACCTTATCCAGGTGGTTGTCTCACATTATTACTTTCATTTATCAATTGAGAAACAAAGAGTTACCTATCAAACCAAAAGGTCATTCTAGTAGGGCTTTGGCCACCTCTGTAGCCTTCCAATTTAGGTTGCCCATGGATTCTATCTATGCAGCTGCTATGTGGGCAAATCCTCATACCTTTATTTCTCATTATAAGCTAGATATGGTCTCCAGGAGCAGAGGTGATTTTGGTTCCACTGTTCTGAAGAGTCTGTTCCAATGAGCCACCCAGGATTGTAGGTGCTAGGGACGCTATCCCAACCAGCAAGAATGAAGGCAAGATAGACAACTTAACATAAAGAAGTTATGTACCTACCATAATGTTCCATATTAGTTGTCTTCATCTTGCTTTCTTTCTTGCGTCCCACCCTCCGTCCCCTTGTCCTATTGGATCGAGAGGAGTTTTGGTTTCACTGTCTGAGTGTTCTCTGGTTTGTTTCCTCTACTGACTTAGAGAGTATGACAGGTATACTCAACCTGTTTGTTTGGACAGGTTGATTCTCTGGCTATGTCTGGGGTTAGCTATTTCAAACGAGATCTGGGTAGCTAGCACTAGGCATCATGGGATAAGGGGTAGCCTCGAGCCAGTAAACAGCTTTCGAGCTACAGAAGATGGCAGAGTCGGAGCCGAGGATCGGCTCTGATCCCAACCAGCAAGAAAGAAGGCAAGATGACGACAACGAACATGGAACGTTATGGTAGGTACATAACTTCTTTTTCTGAGAGACTGCCTTACAGATTATCTGCAAATATACAGAGCGGAGTATATTTCTTTTGGTTATAGAGTTTAATTGTTCCTTAGATCTCTGTTGAAATTGTTGTCTCATTATTCTGAGAGACTGATCGGCAAATATACAGAGCTGAGAATTTTTTTTGGTTTTAAAGTTTGTACCGTTAGTTCTGCTCAGATCTCTGTTGAAAATGGTCCCACCCACCCTCTGTATTTTTGGTTTGTAGTTTAAATTTGGTGGCATTTGCCATTGCCCACTCCACTGTAGATTTGATCTGGGACACTCCCATCTTTTTACCACATTCTACCTAATAAACTCTTTCTGCACTTGCTTGTAGTCCTTTTTAATTTAATTGCATTTTTTAAACTGTTTGATCTAATATTGCTGCATACTCGTGTGCTAGCTTGCACTGCATGTGAATTGTTTTTACTACTGTTTTTGCTACTTTTCTGTAACAAAAAAAAAAGTAAGCCGTTTCCTACCTTTCCTGTAACTAGTGTTCCAGATACAGATTTGCTGTATCCAGGACTGTATGTAAGCTTCTGTGTCCCCAAGCCTTTCTGTGTTGGAGGGAAGCCTTCTAGCTTATCAGTTGGAGTGGTAAGCACTAGGTAACCTATCTACCACATAAGGAGTGGTTCTGGCCCAGAAATTGTAGTTATTGGCCATTTGGGCAATTTTCCATCTCTCTCAACTTTCTGATTTGAAAGCCTGCATTTGCAGTTGTTTCTATCCTGTAACTCGTCTAGTGCAGATACAGATTCTTAGTTTTAGCACTTAAATTTGCTTGTTCATGCTCAGCACTTGTTCAGAACTTGTGAACACTAAATAAGCTACTAATTACTATAGCACTCAGTCTTCCTCATTACCTAGATGAAAAGAGTTTTTGTACTTACTTTTCTCACTTGCTTAGAGGAAAAAAAAGCTCTTGTACTCACTTTTCTCACTTATCTAGAGGAAAATAGTTTTTTATTCGGGCATGTCCAAGGGTCAACTCCCAGTGTTCTCTCCTGTCTATCTGATGAATCTGGGCATTTTGAAGCAATGTAGAAATTGCCTCATGTACACAGACAACCCTTTCCTCCTACCACCCAACACTACAACCTGTGAGAGATGCACTTATCTAGCCAAACTGGAGGTAAAGCTCTCTCCAACCAAGACTGTACTTGACAGTCATGAGGAGAAGGTAAACATTTGCATCACACCACACTCATCACATAGTCTCACTAAATCTACACCACCAAAATCCATGCACAGTAACACAAAAACATTCGTGGAGGCTCTCAATAATAATCTGTCTAATCAACAGAGACCTCCAAAGCAGAAACGCAAGCAACCTCCATCCCCCAACACAACCCAAATGACACACAGCCCACAGCCTCAGTGTGCCACTCAGCCACAGCCAATAATGCAAAACAACGTACCCAACACACTAGTCATAGGTGACTTTAAAGTCAGGCATGCTGATGTCCCACTCACCAGGCTAAACAAGGAGAAGGTTACTGTCTGGTGCCATTATCCACCACATAATCCACCCATGCACTCAGGTCACTCCACAACAAGTACAAATATGACTCTGTCATTGTCCATGTTCGTGTGAATGACCTGAGACATACCTCCGTGGACTACACAAAAAGAGACATGGAAGAGCTCTCTGATCTTGTATCCCAGGCAGGTATGACCCTAGCCCTGAATAGCATTCTGCCATTGCCCAGAATGATACCGCAGTACAAGGACAAAATGATTGACTTCAACAATTGGCTAAGCTTCTGGTGTCATTCTAATGGGATCCAGTATCTGTCTGCTTGGGATGACATGGTCGACAGACCACGATGCTTTGCCACAGATGGCCTGCACCCTGTCGCCCCTGGGATTCTGGATACTGGCTAAGGCTCTTGCTGCCCTTATAGTGCCTTTTTTAGGCGGGGTTCAAATAACAAATTCACCACCGTAACAAGAACAGGCAAGCAAAAACTGAGGGTAATGCTACTCAATGCTAGAAGTCTAAGTCTCAAAATGCACTCACTCGAGGCACTCCTTAAAATGGAGAGCATCAATATCTGTGCAGTGATTGAGACCTGGTTCAAGGCTCCAGAGAGCACTCCTGCACTACCAGGCTATAACTCATACCACACTTTTCGGCCATGTAACCTGGACCGAAGCAACAAAGGCAGAGGTGTGTCCATATTTATTAAGGATATCCACACCTCCAGGCTAGTTGCTCAGCATAATGCATCCGAGGTCATCCAAGTGCAACTAACTCTGGGCAAAACTGCAATCCAAATTGTAGCTTGCTACAGATCCCCCACCATGCCCCAGGATTCCCGCTCTTTTCTTGATGTACTGGAAAATATTAGGGTTCAACCAAACACCCTAATAATGGGCGACTTCAACTACCCCACCATTAACTGGGAAAACAACTCGTGTACCAACTCCTTAGCTCAACGCTTTCTGGAATTCATAAACTCCAGTGCCCTAGATCAACTTAACCACATCCCCATCAGGGGCAAAAATATCCTAGACCTAGTCATTACCAACTTGAGTGACCGGTGTTCCACACCTGAAGTCAACTCCTCATTGGTCCGATCCGACCATAAGCTTATCACCCTTGATATCCACATCACACCCCCACCCCCCATTAAGGGAAACCACAGTAAAAAATTTCTCCAAAGCCAACTTCATGCTTCTTAAGACAGAAGTGGTGAACTTTATGACACCCATGCATATGGACAATACAGTTACAACTGCTGAATCCTAGACAAATGCACTCTATAAGCACTTACACGAGTGCATGGATCTTGCTATCCCAAACTGAATCAAGACGCTATCCTCCAAAAAAAGGAAGCCAATCTTGTGGTCCCCTTCCATAAACAAACTGTACAACAGAAGGAAGAAACTTTTGCAAAAGAGAGTAAAATCCCATGAGTGGAGGAGCTCCCTGGTCAGCCTCGGTAAGAAGCGGAGATCCCTTATAAGATTCTCCCAAGCCAGCTACGAAAACAAAATCGCCACTAAATCCAAGGACAACCACAATGCATTCCATAGCTATGTCAAGAATCTAGATGGCAACACCCAGATCTGCTCTGAGTTACAGCACAAAGGCACAAAAATTACAGAACCAACTGATATTGCCAACATCCTGGCAGATAGGGTCAGTGCTAATTTTACCCCCCTCTCACCCCCTAAAGGGCCCATATCTATACAGGAAGAATGTAAAGTCCCTGTAATCACAACTATGCAGGTAAAAGCTGTGCTCTCTAAGCCAAAAACACAGCATCCATGGGACTGGACAACATCCCAGGCTGGGTTTTACATGAACTTCAGAATGAACTGGCTCCCCACTTAAGCACCATGTTCAATAATAGCCTCGCATCAGGCTTTGTGCCCACTGAATGGTGCAGAGCAACAGTTATCCCACTCCACAAAGGGGGAGCCACCACTGATCCCGGGAACTATCGACCTGTTAGCCTGATGAGCCTGGTCTGCAAGGCCATGGAACGTATCATCATGGAACTCCTAAACAAAGACATTGGTAACCTCCAAACTCTGGATCCCACCCAGTTCGGGTTTGTGAAAGGCAGATCATACCTCCTGAACCTGATTGACTTCTTTGAGGCAGTCACCAAAGCCGTGGATTAGGGTAAGGTGGTTCACACAGCCTGTCTTGATCTCGCCAAGGCTTTCAACACTATCCCCCATTCTGGAATTATAGCTAGACTCACTAAACTAGGTATGAATCCCAACGTCACAAGATGGGTTGCCAACTGGCTCACTGACAGAACCCACACTGTAAAAGTTGCAGACTCCAAATATGACCTCAAAGCAGTGACAAGTGGAGTACCACAGGGTTCTGTACTGGGACCTCTCCTGTTTGGTATCTACTTCTCTGAAGTATAGGCTAACACAGAAGGCCTCTGGCTAACGAAGTTTGCAGATGACTGTAAACTAGGAGCCATAGTCAAGTCCCCAAATGATGTGGACATTCTACAGAAGGGCCTCACTGAGACAGATACCTGGAGTCAGAGCCATGGCCTCAAGCTCAATGCCAAAAAGTGCAGTGTCTTCCTCTTTGGTAAAAACTCTGTACCCATGAACTACCACATAGGCAGCAATCTACTTAACACTGAATGGATGATAAGAGACCTTGGGACCCAGGTGGACAGCAGTCTCTCCTTTGATAGTCACATCGCCACAGTAGTCAGGAAGTCCTTGTACGTGGCACACCTCATCATAAAAGGGTTCTCATCCAGGAAAAAAGTGGTCCTTGTTCCCCTCTATTCATCACTCATTAGACCCATTATAGAGTACAATGCCCCTTTTGGAATGTACCTCACAGGACATCTGCAGCAGCTGGAAAGGCCACAGAAGTACCTCACAAAGAGGATTACTGGCCTGAAAGAAATGCCCTACACTGACCGCTTCAAAAAACTCCAGCTTTACTCTGTAGCATATCGCCTACTCCGAGGTGATCTCTGCCTAACATATAAAGCTACATCAATCCCAGAGCTGTTGGACATGCTACATCTAAAGAAATCCCAATCCCTCTGAGCTACACACTCAAGGGACATAAACCTTGTCACCACAATAAACAGGACACACTGGAGGGATAGATTCCTGTCCCATAGACTTCTTATACTCTGGAACAAGCTACCCATCTCTGTCAAGCAAAGTTCTTCATTAGCACTCTTCAAGAAAAATCTTGATGAGTGGATGGGAAATAGGAAATACACCCCGGGGATCACTTCTGTGTCTCTGCTGGACAGTGGCACAGGAAAATAACTTTCTTGGGTGGCGTAAGCTATGGAACCTTGCTGGCTAGGCTTACGTAGGCCCTTGGGCCGATAGCCTAGTACCTACCTATGAACTTGCTATCTTGTACAATGAAATTGAAAGAACCTGCACACAGCACAGTACAGACAGTCTCAATACTGAATCCCACAAGTCTGCCTAATTATAATAATATACTAGATATCAGAATTTCCATTATTTTATACATGTAAGTGAAACAAAGTTTCAGTTCCATGACACTTCCATTCTTTATTAGCATTTTACTTCAAAGAATACGGTCTGTTATACAATGCCTGCTCATTACTACTCAAAAATGAGCACACTGATTTACAGCCCAATCAACATGCCAGCAGTAAATCAAGCATATATCAACAGAAAAAAAGTTCAGCCACTCTAGTATGATTGAGTGGCCAGACTTTCTATTGGTATGTGCTGAGGGACAGAGCAAAATATAAGAAAAATTGGGTTATGTTCTGTAAAACTAAACAATTGGAAGCAAACATGCTTTTCTTTGTATTTCTGGATTGCCCTTTGGAAGATCTCAGCAGTTTAAAAAAAAAAATGCAAAAAGCAGCAACTGAGATTTTCTTCTTCGTTGCTTCTCCTGTGCTTTATTGACATACTGTGCAAGGGTTGGGATGATAGCTCTGTATGCATGCACAGTACATCAGTAAACAAGGAGAAACATGGAAGAACACTACATCACCATTATACGAAGATATTGTTTAAGAATGGTAAGTAATTTCTTTCTTAATGTCACTATTGTTAATTTTGTATATACCCACGCCCAGTCCTGGGTTATTGCTGAAGTGAAACCTATTTCATCATCATTTGGAAATAGTAAATCAGTATAATTTGTGATTTAATAAAATGCTTCATTCTGCCAAAATACTTTTTATTCATAAGCACTATGTAATCATAACTTGGCATTCTTGCTGCTATGTACCATTTAGGATGTAGAATCACCACTTTCTTTCCATTCATTCACAGACATTTGACTGCCCAGTCAAGAAAGTTCCCAGTCAAGATTATTTTATATTATTTTGTTCTCTAGTATGTTCATGTGAACTCAGTGCATGGTAAAATGATTACAGGTGCAGTTATTTGTGCTAGGTTGGTGCTACAACCCAAGCATTTAAAACACAGTTCTCAGTATGTCTAAACACTGTTTGTACTTTACATAGCTGGGTGGGGAATAGGTAAACATCAACAGCATGTTGCACTGTTTTATTTTTTTTATTTTTACATAATACAAGATAGTTCAGAGTAAGATCAGTTGTGAGAACAATATCATTTCTGTTGAGCTGCTTAGCATGAAGTATATATACAATAAATAAATATGTATTATAATAAACATTTAATCATAATTTTGCCAATAATACTTTTTCTAAATGTAGAAATACTTTCAGGGTGGCATTATTGTGGAATAATGGACCTTTCAAAGACATTGAGGACCTCAGCATGTGGCATCAGGCCTCTTGTACCTCTAGGGTGGTCAGTTATTCTTCAATAATGCTGACTCTCCCAGATATTATTACTGACTTATCAGCCTAATTACACATTATTGAGGAGGAATGTAGCAGCTTACAGAAGATTTCACTCACCCAGGATGCACTAGAACTCCACAACATACAAGTGCTGTCCAGCATGAGGTCATATGTGAACGCTACAGCATACAGGGGTTCACCTAACACAGGCATAGGACCTGAGTAACATAAGGGGATTGCTCCTGATGCAGGATATTAAAACAAAAGAGTGGCCGCACCTCACTCAAGGTATTAAAAAAGATTCCAGCAGCATATGTGGTATGTAAAGGAACTCCACAGCAAATCCAGTTAATCTAAATTCAGGCAATAAAGGAGTCTAGAAGTTGCAGAAATAAGGATGGTTTTGTATTTGGGATTGGAAAGAATTTGGCGATAAGCAATGATTGTTTCACTGTGAGGCAAAAGGGTATCAGCTGTCTGCAAGGGCTTTTCTACAACTAGTTGGACACAGAAGACTTTCTGTGTATAGGACATAAAGGAGCTCAACACCAGACAGACATTCCAGTTAGCAATACCATGCTGGCAAGGCATGGATAGGCACATGCCTGATGCATGTACCCCAATACATAATTCACTGTTCTGTGTTTGTGTAATTTATGCTGGTGTAACAAAATACCCATATTAACATTTGCTCTCTGTTACAGAACCCTTCTTTGTTGTCCTTTAAAAACAGACTGTTAATTTCTTTTGTCATACACTTGCATTTCTTTACTCCAAAATAGTACACCCACTCCATCTAATTCAGCCATCCATCCTTCTAGACATTTGTGCTCATCTCGTAGCATATCCACCAAAACCTTCAGATGCTGTAACGCATACAGTGACACAATATTCAAGGATTATGTTGGACTGGTGTGGAATAGAATGCCATGTACTACAACAAGCAATACAAGCATAGCAGTGTTAGTCATCAATACTTGAAAGCAGTCAGCTAACGAGGGTTCTTATTTCTGACTGTTGGTAGGCTGGATAGTAATTTCCTGTGGCTCAGATTCAAAGAAAAGTTGAACGTGAAAAAAAATCTTTGCAACTGAACAACCAAAGCAGCTTTTTTCCTTGCATATTCAGCTAAAATCTCGCTTTTTAAACTGCTTAATTGTGGCACTGAATAACACAAATTCAGTACCCCAATTAAGCTACACTAAATCAAAAGTGTTGTGTGGTTTGCCTTTCAGGTGCTATAGGCTTAAATAAGACAAGGCAGACAATGCAACTAGCACTAGAGAAGTGAAACAGCAAAAAGTGCAATAGGCACAGTATGTGCAAGTTAAATGCTTACATTGTAGATGCACAAGCCAGTGCATTTCTTTGCGCCCGTCCCAAGCCCGGATAAATGGGGGGGGTTTCTTCAGGAAGGGCATCTGGCGTAAAACCTCTGTCAAATTATTTATGTGGAGAACATTTCATATTTCCATAATGGATCGGTCGAGGCCCGGGTTAACAACAACCGCCACCAGTACTGTTAGCCAACAGGGTGCTGGTGGAAATTGGGCTACTGTTGGCCGAAGAGAAGAGGAGGGGGAAGGCATGCCCAAAGGCAGGAAGAGAGGAGGAAGGTTAGGAGTGTAGTAGTAAGGGTAGGAACTTTGAATGTTGGCAGTATGACTGGTATAGGGAGAGAGCTAGCTGATACGATGGAGAGAAGGAAGGTTGATATATTGTGCGTGCAAGAGACCAGATGGAAGGAAAGTAAGCCCAGGTGTATAGGAGGCAGGTTCAAATTGTTCTATCATGGTGTGGATGGCAGGAGAAATGGGGTAGGTGTTATCCTAAAGAAACAGTATGCCAAGAGTGTTTTGGAGGTGAGGAGAGTGTCTGATGAGAGTGATGTTTAAGAAGCTTGAAATTGATGGTGTAATGATGAATGTTGTTAGTTCATATGCTCCACAAGTTGGGTGTGCAATGGATGAGAAAGAAAAATTTTGGAGTGAGGTGGATGAAGTGGTGGTGAGTGTACCCAAGGGTGAGAGACTAGTGATTGGAGCGGACCTCAATGGGCATGTTGGTGAAGTGAATAGAGAGGATGAGGAAGTGATGGGTAGGTATGGTGTTAAGGAGAGGAATGCAGAAGGTCAGATGATTGTGGATTTTGTGAAAAGGATGGACATGGCTGTGGTGAATACATATTTTAAGAAGAGGGTGGAGCATAGGGTGATGTACAAAACTGGAGGAAGATGCACACAGGTGGATTATATCTTATGTAGGAGGGCCAGTCTGAAGGAGATTGGCGACTGTAAAGTGGTGACAGGGGAAAGTGTAGTTAAGCAGCATAGAATGGTGGTCTGTAGGATAACGTTGGTGATCCAGAAGAGGAGGAGTATGAAAGCAGTGCCAAGGATAAAATGGTGGAAGTTAAAAAAGGGTGATTGTGAGGTGGAGTTCAGGAAAGAGTTAAGACAGGCACTGGGAGGCAGTGAAGAGTTACTGAATAGCTGGGTAACTACAGCAGAGCTAGTAAGGGAGACTGCTAGAAAGGTGCTTGGTGTGACATCTGGACAGAGGAAGGAGGACAAGGAGACCTGGTGGTGGAATGAGGAAGTACAGGAGAGTATACAGAGGAAGAGGCTGGCGAAGAAGTGGGATTGTCAAAGAGATGAAGAAAGTAGACATGAGTATAAGGAGATGAGACGCATGGCAAAGAGAGAGAGGTGGCGAAGGCTAAGGCATATGGAGGGTTGTATGAGAGACTGGACACCAAAGAGGGGGAAAAGGACCTGTACCGATTTGGCTAGCTAGAAGGACAGAGCTGGGAAAGATGTGCAGCATGTAAGAGTGATAAAGGATAGTGAGGGAAAAGTACTCACAAGTGAGGAGAGTGTGTTGAGTAGATGGAAAGAGTATTTTGAGGGGCTGATGAATGAAGAGAATGAGAGAGAGAATGTTGGATCATGTGGGGATAGTGAATCAGAAAGTGAAACAGATTAGCAAGGAGGAAGTAAGGACAGCTATGAAGAGGACGAAGAATGGAAAGGCTGTTGGCCCAGATGACATGACATACCAGTGGAAGCATGGAGGTGCTTAGGTGAAATGGCAGTGGAATTTTTAACCAGATTGTTTAATAAAATTTTGGAAAGTCAGAGGATGCCTGAGGAGTGGGGAAAGTGTTTTGGTACCTATCTTTAAGAATAAGGGTGATGTGCAGAGCTGCAGTAACTACGGAGGGATCATGGGAAAAGAGAAAGATATATATATGGAAATATGGGAAAGAGTAGTGGAAGCTAGGTTAAGAAGGGAGGTGATGATTAGTGATCAGAAGTATGGTTTCATGCCAGGAAAGAGCACTACAGATGCAATATTTGCTCTGAGAGTGTTGGAGAAATACAGAGAAGGTCAGAAGGAGTTGCATTGTGTCTTTGTGGACTTAGAGAACGCACATGACAGGATGCATAGAGAGGAGTTGTGGTATTGTATGAGGAAGTCGGGAGTGGCAGAGAAGTATGTAAGAGTGGTACAGGATATGTACGAGGGTAGTGTGACATTGGTGAGGACTGTGGTAGGAGTGATGGATACGTTTAAGGTGGAGGTGGGATTACATCAATTATCAGCTCTGAGCCCTTTCTTATTTGCAGTGGTGATGGACAGGTTGACAGATTAGATCAGACAGGAGGCCCCATGGAATACGATGTTTGCAGATGACATTGTGATATGTAGTAAAAGTAGGGACCAGGTTGAGGAGACCCTGGAGAGGTGGAGATATGCTTTAGAGAGGAGAGGAATGAAGGTCAGCAGGACTAAAACAGAATATATGTGTGTAAATGTGAGGGAGGGTAGAGGAATGGTGAGGATGCAGGGAGTAGAGTTGGTAAAGGTGGATGAGTTTAAGTACTTGGGATCAACAGTTCATAGTAATGGTGAGTGTGGAAGAGAGGTGAATGAGAGTATGGGCAGGATGGAATGGGTGGAGAAGAGTATCAGGAGTGATTTGTGACAGACTGATACCAGTAAGAGTGAAAGGGAAGGTCTACAAGAGGGTAGTGAGACCAGCTATGTTATATGGGTTGGAAACGGTGGCATTGACGAAAAGGCAGGAGTCAGAGCTGGATGTGGCAGAGTTAAAGATGTTAAGATTTGCACTGGGTGTGACTAGGATGGACAGGATTAGGAATCAGTATATTAGAGGGTCAGCTCAGGTTGGACAGTTTGGAGACAAAGCAAGAGAGGCAAGATTGCATTGGTTTGGATGTGCTGAGGAGAGATGCTGGGTATACTGAGAAAAGGGTGCTAAGGATGGAGCTGCCAGGTAAGAGGAAAAGAGGAAGGCCTAAGATAAGGTTTATGGATGTGGTGAGAGAGGACATGCAGGCGGTTGGTGTGAAAGAGGCATGATGCAGAGGACAGGAAGAAATGGAAACAGATGATCTGCTGCGGCGACCCCTGACGGGAACAGCCGAAAGAAGATGATGATGTAGACCAGTTTAGACTTTGCTCTTTCTTCACAAATCATACATATGGTCCTGTATGTGCTGGTAATTGCCTGTGAAACCTTATGTAAAGGCTTCCATATGATCCATTGAATAATCCCATCTAACTTTGTGTAATATGGCATTTATATGAACACATATACATATATGTAAAAATTGTGTAGTGATGCTACTTATTTGTATTCCTAAGTGTTAGTCTTGCAAATTTTACCATTTTACTTGTATTACTGTTTCATTCTGTACCAAGTTGACTGCATTTATTTATTTTATTTTATTTATTGACATTTGATTACAAGGAAAGCCCGACTAAGAAGGAGCCCATTTTCAGTGGAGGCCCAGGCAGAAAAGCTCCACAGCATTACAAAATATTTCAAGAACAATGATTGTACATTTAAACTGTATTCATTTTTTTGTATTTTTTTTTAATCTTACCAAATTAGAATATAAAAACACTGGTTAAGAATAGCTGTAAGTTAATTTAATAGTTACAGAACATGTTGCCAGTTTATAGAGAAATTAAAGGTAAGTTAGTATAATACGAACAGGAATTGCATTACAAAGTGAGAGAAAAGCAGGCTTATGGTATATATTTAGAGAAAAAGCCAGTGGAGAGAAATTGATAGAAGTAAGGAAATGAGTGAAGCAGGGAGAGTAAGGAGATGTAAGGTATGAACTGGTATTTGTTCACATTTACAGATCTAGTTTATCCTGCTGTTGACGAGAACAGACCAGCTTTTGGCTAGGAAGACTTTTGTAATGGTTTTGAAGGATGGGATGGAGGGAACTGACTTGATGAATAGAGATGAGGAGTTCCAGACCTTAGCAAAATGGTATGAATGCAGACAATGCCCAGCAGATTTGATAGGTTTGTGGATAGACAGTTTTTGGTTAGTGGATCGTAATGACATAGTGGGAAAATATGTAGAATTTTTTTTTAGTGTTGGACAAGCAGATGGATTCTGGATAATTTTACAGGTGGTAAGAAGCTGTGTATATGTAACTTGATGGGATAGTTCTAACCAATTTAGGCTTTTTAGTGTTGTACATGGATGAATTCTAAAAGGGGTATTGCAAATTTAGCAACTTTGTTGCAGCATTGTTGAAGTTTTGATTTTTGGGTTGCCTAAAGGTTAATAAGAATGACAGCACCATAAAGAAGTGTGGGAAGGAAATAAGTAGTGACAAGTGTAGCTTTATTTGCATTGGTGATAGATTTTTTGGCTCAATATAGCATCCCTAGTTTTTCCTATGCAATTTTGTATGTACAGGTCGAATTTAAGATTATCATCCACTATTATCCCTAATAATTTGCTACAAGAAGAGACTTCAGTGGTTGTATTATTGAGAGAGGACTTAAATTGGAAAGGGATTTGGGGACAAATAGTTTAAGGGGTGAGCATGAATTGTGAATTACAGAGCCGTGTTTCAGTTGCTATTACAGCTTCCTGAATATTTGGACATGTGCCACATTGTCAGATGTGAAAATAAGTTGGAGTAATTTGCATACTGTTTCAGGGAGGCCTATTGAGTGGATATGTGGACGGTGTTGGTGAAAATGTTAGAGGAGGAGACCAAGGATAGAGCCTTGTGGTACACTGGTGGTGACTGGGAGGTATGGCTAGAGAGAAAGTGGAGTGCTATTTTACTGACTGATACCTATTGGATAGGTAAATTTTGAACCATAGGTGGGCTGTGAGAGACCTAATGACATATTAAAGTAGATGTTGGCTGTGACAAACTGTTTAAAAAGCTTTAACCAAGTTTAGAAATAAGGAACTGACTAATTTTTAATGTTCTCTAGTTTTGACAGTATCCATATAGGTTAGAAGTGCAGTGTTATTACCATGGGAAGGATGGAAGCAGAGTTCTGTGGGGGGATAGGAGTTCTTCCTGCCATGGATAGTTCAGTAATTGTTTTGGAATACATTTTTCAAGTATTTTGGAGAGAGATGATAAGACTGCTATAGGTCTAAAGTTAGTAATGTCTGTTGAATTTCCTTCTCCATGCAAAGGGATAATGTGCGACTCTTTCCAGAGAGAGGGAACATGGAATTCCTGGATTGACCTATTTATAAGGATTGAGACAGGATAAGCAGTGCTATCAGCTGCTATTTTAAAGTATTTGCTTGGAAAGGTCATCAGCTGAAGTAGAGCATGGTTTGAATTATATAGGATGTGGACACAAGTTTGGAGGTAAAAGTGGATGTGGCGATATGTGGCTGCAGGGCAGAGTTAGAATTAGATGGTTGGGAATCCTTGGTTAGAGATGCTATACTAAATATGAAATAAGAGTTTAATGGTGTTGCGGTTTTGAGTGACGAGTTAATGGGAGAGGAGTTAGAGTTGAATTTATGGCCAGGATGCAAGATTTCCTTAATGGCTGTCCAGAATTTTTTAGGGTTGTGTTTACTTTTATTTCAAAAGTTTTTATTTATTTGACGTTGGATGACCGGATTAGTCTGACTGGGCGAAAGACCTTTTTCAGTGGAAGCCCAGGGAGGTAGGCTCTGCAAGTAGTTACAAACATATACAGTAGTAAGTATAGTGATACATTAAGATATACAAATAAAAAACTACAGTAGTAAATATAATGGTACATAAAGATATAAAAAAGCATTAAGATAAGAGGTAGAAGCACAACATGGTATTCATTTACAAGAAGAAATTGTGTTTAAATTTTCCAATAGAAACCAGCAGTAAGACCAAAGTAATTGTAGGTCAGCTGTGGGTTTGAGGAATACCCTTACAAGAATAGGGTGGGTTGATATGAGGATTACTTAATTTGAGCTCAAATTTCATTAAGTTGAAAGTTTCATTAGAGAGGTAGTATTGGAAATGTTGAAGTGTGATCAGAGAATAACTGTGACGGGAAAGTCAGGAGGATTTGGTAAGTGTGAAGGTGAGAGCAGTACAGTATAGTTTTTTAGTTCTGTCTTCATTAATTTGCTTTTTAGTACAATTGCAAAGCATTCTGAAGTTTTCAAGATGTTGTGGTTTATATTTTTACCATTCTTTCCATGCTTTTTCTCTATCCCGCATTAGCATTCTACTCTATTTGGATAGCCAAATTGCATTATTTTTAGTCTCTTCCTTCTTGGCGGTGCAAAGCTATTAAGATATTTAGGAAAGTTGTATTGAATTCATTTACAGCAACATGTAAGGGGGAGATTTTTAGAAGTTCCATTTAATAGATGATAGGTTAGTAATGAACATTTCTGGGTTAAGCTTGGAAAGGTTGCGTGTTTTATTAACATGCTGTTTTAGTGGATATGAGATATGTCTGGTTGTACAGACTGGGAGATGATCACTGAGACAGTCTGACATTTTGTATCTGAAGTATTTGCTAGGGCATGATTGCATCCAGTCTGATAGGGAATGTTATCTTTCTATAATGTGTGGGGCTATTAATAAGTTGTGTAAAGCCAAATATGTTCATGCTAGATATAGGGGAGTTATTAGTACATGTCCAACCAATTGACATTCACTTCACCTAGAAGTAGTTCTTGTGGAACTGTTGTGGATCTCCACTGTAGGATGTTTTCCAGTATAGCTGTATTGTCATCAGGAGGGATGTAAAACAAAAAACAGTAGTGTATATTTGTTTAATTTCAGGAAAGTAATAAAAGCTCTGCTGAATTGGATTTTGGTATTGGTTTGTGCAAGGGGGATATGGTAGTTGTAGGTGAAATATTAAAGCAGTGATACTATGATAGTGATACAGATACTACAGATGGCAGGAGTAATTTCAAAGTCATTTATGCTGGGTTTCAGCCAAGTTTCTGTTGCATCAAGAATATCAGGTTTATGTTGGGTAATCCAGGCATGTAGTTCAGCAATATTTCTTAGGCTTCTAACATTTGTGGCAGCAAAGGTTTGGATTATCAAGGTTTATGTTCATTGTGATAGGTGGGGCCAGGATTAGGGTGAATGTCTTCTCTTAGAAGGATTTTTAATATATTCAGAAATTGATGCTTGTTTTTTGGTGAGTATTTTCCACTTAATTTTGTTTTGGTTTGAGTTGAAATGGAGTTACTCAGTCTATATTTGGAGTAAAAGTGAGGAGTGCCGTTAAATAGGTTTGGTGTGATGTGTGGAGAGTGTAGGGAGAAGTATGACTAGGTGGTTGGGACAGAGTTGGAGACATGTTGACAGCTATTATAAAGTCATGGTAGGATGAAAGATGGCTCAGTAGCAAGAGAATAGAGGATAAGCTGAGGAGTAGCATAGGATCATAGGAGATTACTAGGCTGTTGACCCGGAGGTCTTTTTAAGCCTAGCTGTTTCATCCCAATATAATACCATAGAAATGCTAGTCACTATCCAAGATTGCATTTAGTGATTACTGCTTATGTGCAGGAGTTCTGTGGGCACTATCACTGGTAAGAATTTATGGTTCCCCCATCCATTCATCCAGGATCCTCTTAACAGTGTCATAGAGGTGCTGTGTTTAAAATGAATTGGTAGCCTGTTCCAAAGACGTGGCACTTACTGGGAGAAAAATCTGTCCCTCCAGCATGTTCTATTTAAGTTGCAGGCCATATTTAGGTCCCTGGAATGGATAGCCCTAGTCCTGTTTGATTTACAGATATACAGCAAGTTCATAAGGCTCTGGTATTGGATTGCTTTGTAGGCCAGGCATAAGTCTCCCCAAAGAAGTCTACACAATACAGACTATAGTGACAGGGACTTCATTTTGTTTGTGTAAGGCACATGCTTGGAACCCCTTTATCTTCTTTTTAAGAAACCTCTGAGGTCTTTCTAATTCCTGCAGGTTCTTTGTATGGTACATGCTGAACAGGACGTTGTACTCTATTATGGGCCGGGTAAGTGCCAAGTACAAAAGGGTTGTAACGTCATTTTTTTTTTTTTTGCACTTGAGGTGATGCCTTTACTAATCACATGTGCTATGTAGAAAGCTTTCCTTATTACAGTAGACACGTGGTGGTTGAAGTTAAGTTCACAGTCAACTTGTGATCCCAGGTCTCTTACCACTTTGTGGGTACTTGGGAGTATTGTTGTTGATCTGATGGTGTGAAGGGACATTGTGCCAAAGGGAATAGTGATGCATTTCCTTGCATTCAGTTTGAGACCATGACTAATGCACCAGTTCTGCATGAGACCCTCCTAGAGTATACCGACTTCATTTGTTCGTTTAATAATTGTACCTAGTTTGCACTTGTCTGCAAACTTGGTCAGCCATAGCCCCTTAGTTTTTGACCTGAATTTCTGAGAAGTATATACCAAACAGTAGGGGGCCAGCACTGACCCCTGTGATACATCACTGGTAACAGGTCTGCTGTTTGATGTGGAGTCACCAACTTTGATAATGTGTGTCCGGTTTGTGAGCCAGTTGGCAACCCATCTTACAATGAAGAGGTTTGCATTCAGTTTTCCAAGTTTATTGGTAATGCCTGAACGTGATATTGTGTTGAAAGCCTTTTCCAAGTCTCGCTATGCTGTGTGCACAAATTTGCACTCATCAGTGGCCCTGGTCACATTTTCAAAGAAATCCACCATGTGTAATATGCAGGATCTGCCCTTAACGAAACCAAATTGGGTAGGCTTCAGGGTTTGGAGGTCACCATGTTTACATTTGAGGTCCATAATAATATGTTCCATGGCCTTACAGATGAGGATGGTCAGACTTGTGCGTCTGTAATTTCCCAGGTCTGTTGCTAAGCCACCTTTGTGGAGGAGAATAACTTTTGCTGCTCTCCATTCCTCAGGAACAAAGCCTGTGGTTAGGCTATGATTGACAAGGGTACTTAATGGTGATGCTAGTTCATGTTTCTGTCTGTTTGTTTAGAAGACAGCCTGGAATTTCATTTGGTTACATAGAGGCTGTTTTTTTTGCCTTGGATAAGGCTTTGAGTACCTTCTCTTCAGATTTGTAGGGTGAGGGGAAGCTTGGGTGAAGGTTTGTAATAAGTTGGGAGGGGATAAGGGAGTGAAATTTTCACCAAACCTATCCACTAACAGGTTTGCTATCTCTGTGGGGTCAGTGTGTGTGATACTGTTGGTCACTAGTTCTACAAAACGTTGGGGCCTACCTTTTAGGCTATGTATGTTGCTGTAAAAGGCCTTATGGTCATCATTTGCTGTACTTGCTAAGTTTCTCTCAAAGGAGCCCTTGGAGGATTTGACATGTTGTCTAAGAAAAGGCATCTGTAATTTGAAGTTGGTAGATAGTGGGGAAGTCTGGATCAGGAAGGAAAAAAGTTTCAGGGTGGAAGGATATTTAGTGGTGGTCAAGTCTGAAAGCTGGTAGAGGGTAGGTAGGAAATGGCTTAACTCTTTTTTTCCTTCATAGAAAATGCTTATCATAATATCTTCTTTGGAATGTAAGGACTAAGGTGGTTTATAAGGCTAGAGTATGAGAATATAGGTTAAATAAGTAGTGCGGGTTTATTTAGGAAAAGGAGAAGATAGTGTAGAATAGATTGTGCTTTAGCAGTATGGTAGGGAGAAAGGTTCGTAGGTGCATACTAGTGTAATGGCCCTGGAGTCTTTACAAGTCTAGCCCATAGAAGTGCCTTGGCATCAATGCCGCCTGACGTTAGTTCCCAGTGTCTCTATCAAGTAGAGCCGCTGGAGTGATCCCCAGGGTGAACTTTGTTTCCATCCACTCTGACATGTATGAGAAGTCAGTTCCAGAGCATGGGCAGTTTCTGTGTTATGAGCCTGTCTGTCCAGTGTGTTCTGTTGATTGTGGTAATGAGGTTGAGGTCTGTGGAGCGTGTGGTGTGGAGGGATTGGGATTTCTTTAGATGCAGCATTTTTAACAGAGCTGGGTCAGACATGCTTTTGTAAGTCAATCAGAGATCGCCTCTTAGTAGATGATATGAGACTGGGAATAGCTGGAGTTTTTCGTGTCTGTCCATGTAGGACATGTTTAAGGCCTAGGATCCTCTTTGTGAGGCACTTTTGTGGCCTTTCCAGCTGTTGCATGTGTGTAGTGAGGTACATGCCAAATGGGGCATTTATACTCTATGATTGGCCTAATGAGGGAAGAGTAGAGAGATGATCAGCTCTTTCTTCCTGGATCAAAACACTTGGTAATGAGATGTGCCACATAGGACTTTTGACCACAGTGACAATGTGGTGGTCGAAGGAGAGGTTGCTAAAAGAATGGTGCTAAAAGATCAAATGGAAGTTAAGAATTGGGTAAAAAGAAGTGGGAGTGTTTGTGTGACGGTAGTAAGGTTGTTTGGGAGGGTTAGGGAATAGCAGTCACAAGTGTAATGTGTGTGTATGTAGGAAATGTAATGGTACAGTAAGAGGGGGTGTATGGGAATTGTGGATAGGGTAGGGGAGCGAAGCTGAGTATAGGGGGCTTCCACTCTCAGGTCAAATTGTAACAGTCATCATTTTATACCCAGTACAAAAGAGAAGAGAGGTACAGCGTAGAACAGGTTTTCTTTAATTTCCTGAATGCATAAACCTGTTGGCTAGGAAGACTAAGTAACTGGTATATACAGGACAGTGGCCAATGTAGTGAGTGGTCCTTAAGAGTGCAAGGACAACTCTCTTAGAGGGGGGTGTAAAAACTAAGTTGCAGCACAGACAGGCATGTTTTTGACTAGATTGTTAATACACTGAAAGATTATTCAGGTTAAATTTGCCTACATTGTACAAAGACAAATTTCTCAGTGAAAATGTTTGAGAGTTGAGAGTCTGCCCTTGTGGCAGAGATTCTGTAGGATCGGGTTCAGATGTAATGACCGCAAGCTCTGAAAGGAAAGAGAAAAACTCTAGCAATGAAAGCTAATACTTACTATAAAAAGAGATGGACGAAAAACCACAGCAAGTCAGAGCAAGAGAATATGGGAAAGTATAAGAAGAGAAAGATGATAACCTACTTTCAGCTTTGCATTCATAAGTTTTATCAGGAGGTATGCTGATAGAGAACCACAGTAATACAGTGTGTGTATGTGTGTGTGTGTATGTGTATATATATATATATATATATATATATATATATATATATATATATATATATATATATAGTACATAATAGTATGCTTACACACTTGTATATAATGTGTGTGAAAATAAATCAAAACACTAGAAACTGAACTTGCATACCTGTTAAAAGGGCACAGTGTGCTCTACAAACATGAAGCTTGTATAATTTGATGGGACTTGATAGAAATACAATACACTACCAAGATTTATTCATTTTTCTATGCAGTCTTAGAACAAATAGAAATATAAAAATGTGTGACGCATACCTGAAGGTTTCTTCGAAGACCCCCCACTGAAAATGGGCCTTAACCCAGTGGACATCCAAGTAATCAAAACATTAAATAATTAAAGCTGCCCAGTGCACTGTTTTTCCACTTTCTGCTTTGATTTATATTTTCCTTTGTCCATAATTAGTAATCCAGGACAAGACACTAAATCTGTGATCAACTTTTATGGACAGTTTTCATCTCACTGTTTGGGAAAACTGATAACATTGTTCATTTTAACCAAAACTAATAGCAAAACAAATTGGTGATCACAGTTACAGTGGTGTGCAAACAAAAACCTAACTCCTGCTAGTAAAATAAAATGTTAGTATTTTATAGAGCATGCCTGTTGTAGTTGGTTAAAGTACCACAGGCACTCTCATTGTATAAAGTGAATGGGCCATGTTAGTGCTTAGTGTCCAAAATATGAAAAACTGAATTAGAATCTAAAAGCGGTCAGCTGCTGGTATACTTTGATAAACAGCTATTTTTCTGGAAGAAAGGACAATAAGTAACATTTAACACATTTGCTGCTGTTTCCAAACACCACTGTTTCCAGCAGTTTATTATTAAAAAAAAAAAAAAAAGTTAAATAACCAAAGAAACGAACTGCAGAATGATAAAAACATACAAAATACAGATGCCTGCAAGCTGTAGGTATAACAATTTACTGAAAAAATAAGTGCTTTCATCCACTTGTAAACTGTGGACTAAAGATAAAAAAAAAAAACTGTTCACTTCCCCAACTTTTAAATATACAAAACACTGCTATCTAGTGGTGAATGGCTGCATTACATGTGATTTAAAAATGTTAAAATGTGCAATAAATTACTTTACAGTAGTCTTAGAAATAATTTAAATTAAACATCTATACAATTCATAAAAGTGGTATAAACACTGCATAATAATATTGGAATATAGTCAGTACATTTATAAGTACTTGTAACTCTAAATCTTAGACTTTTTACTAATTCATAAACTTATTGAAATTCTGTCATTTAATGCCAGGGGGATGTGTTACATTCAGTAGAACCTGCCAGTGTAATTCCAGTCTGCCTAAATAGGATTTCCAGTCCTCTTCCCTTTCAAAGTGTGGTACTTTTTCCAAAACAAAACAAACTTTTTAAAATGTTCACATAAATTAGAATGCATATATTAAGCATTGCTTGTTTTCTTCCTTCTGATTGCATACTTGTGCTGAATTCTGAGTTTTAATGCATTTATGATCTTTCTAATGTAGAAAGCTGGGCAGGTACCACGCTGGGCTAAGCAAACCACCCCGAGGTGTTGCAGTTAAATTACTTGTTGGGGTAAATTAATCTTGGGTAGTTACCCACTGTAATGGTAGAACCTTCATATATGAACCTACGTTGGCTACAAGCACCACATTTATACATTCCTTTTGCAGCAATGTTTCCCTATTTCCTACTGGATGCAGTCTGAAATTTTATTTATAAGCTCCTTCTGCTTTTATACACTATAATTCGATTTTGACCCAGTTTTTCATCTAATTCCTGTGTTTTAATATATCTAACCCAATTATGTGTTAATATATTCTTGACATCTTTGTTTGTACTGTTTTAAGTACACACACAGGCTCTAGAATAAGGTTGTCTCTCTCCAGTGTTCCCACTTAAAACCGGGATCATATCACTACCTTTGGTCTCTGAGACCTCCAAACCATATTTCAATATGGATTTATAATGAACTTCTTTGTTACTACCTCTTTCACCAAACCTTCTACAAAATCCAAAGGATAATTCCCATCCATAAACATCTTGATTAATATTTTCACTTCATCCTGAAACATATCCTCTGACACTAAACAGGACAGTTTAGTGAACTGGGTTTTTACAATATCCTTCTGCGACATAGGATGACTGTTGAATGTAACAGACTGTCTGAGTAGGTCTCATTTCTAAAAATATTAGATGAAACCTCCCCTGCTTGGCATCTTGGGAAGTAGTTGAATCTAAAAAGTCTACTGATTCTTCATTGTACTGACCTTTAAAAGTTGAAGTAGTTTGGTTGAAATATTTAAAAAAAATTTTATAGTTGGGGAACTACCAGACCATACAATAAATACATCTAGAAAACAAAAGTAAGACCTAATATAATAATATAGCCATTATATATGGAAGAAAATACAAAATATTTCTTCCACCACCACAATATAATGTTGGCAAACAGTGGGGCTGCTGAAGCTCCCATGGCAATCCCTTTTGTCTGTTTAAAATACTCTGATTCAAGGTAGACAAAGTTATTATTTAAAACACATTCCATATCCTCAACCACAACATCAGTAGTATGTTCAGTAAGTTTTGTGCCACAAGTTAAAACATCTCAAAAGTACTATATGCTTTTTTGATGGGCATTGACTAAAACAAGTCTTTAACATCAACAGTTAAGAAAAGTAACTTCACTGTTGAATGGAGCTTGACACAACCTGAATCCATTGACTTTTTAGATGCAGCTATTTCCAAAGACACCAAGTAGGAAGGTTAGTATCTACTATCTTTGGAAAAGACACCTACTCCAATAGTCTGTTACATTTTAACAGTCATCCTATATGGCAGGAGAAGAATGTAGTAAAAACTCAGTTTATTAGACTGTCCCACTTAGTGTCAGAGGATATTCATACCTCCCAAGGTCTTTACTCAATAATTTTGAACAAAGCCAGAAATAGTGCAGGAACAAAGACCACACTCTGGGGCAATTTTAAAAATATAACTCTGATTCACTTAAAGTTAATAGAGCAACACATTTTGCATTAACATGCATTTTCTGAACAGTAAGTATGAATCAACAGTGTCTGGCATTATCGACTAAACATAATCCTCAGGCACTTAGAAGAAAATCAAACCTTTTATGAGAGAAGGTTGAAAAGAATGCGTGCTTGTTGCTCTACTGTTGTGTTTGCCTTATCTATTAAATGTTTAGAACCATTTAAAAGGGGTGGACCTGTACATTATCATATGACAATACACTTTTTTTGTTGGTTTGTTTTAGGAATCCAGTAACACTAAAAGAATGGGCACTTCAGATAGATTGCTGTGGAATTCCGTAAGAAATCAATTATTAGCAATGCACTTTTTCTGCTAATGCAGTTGCAGTGTCATAGCAAATACATCTGGCTTAGGTTGGCTTTGGAGGTGAATTAATTTATTTAGTATTAATGTAAACACAGCTGCAACATACCATTAATACCGTGGCTTGAGTCATTCACATTCTGTGCAGCCTAAGCAACAATGGGGTTACAAACATAATGAGAGATATAATTAAAGATCAGTAAATCTAAATCTGCCATTACAAATCATGAACGCCAGCAGCATGTTGGTGTACTAAACCCATTGACTTGCCATAGGATACAAAGTAGCTAATAAACTAAAACAAGTGGACTGTACAAAAGTTCAGTAGTGAAATGTACGACTTATAACTTGCGCATTTAGTTCATTTTAGTGAGGACTGATCCTGTTCCGAAAATGTCTGCAATACTGTAAGTGACTTGAAAAATAAAGCAAATCAAGTCTAGTGAGAATTGAATGATGAATGGTTATCTACAAATAAAAATCTTCCGGGTCTTGCGTTAGTTTACCAGTATGTTAACCAGCAGCACCAGTCTTCCCGAACCCCTACACAGGGCATTGTTTCAGTCTAAAACTGCCCAAAAACTTGGGTTGCAAATATGTAGTTTTGACGGACTTCCCCCGCTACTGACATCCTTTCCAGCACTTTTCATTCAGTACAAAAAGCAGAACTGGCAAAAGGCAAGGGAAAGCCGCATTGGAGAACCAGAAAGTCAGCTTGATTTCTTGTGGCTTACCCTTATGCTCTGAACTGTGCTAACTGATCAATTATCACCCACAACTGGACTGGTTGTTAAACAACGGCTAACATTTAACACCTATTGAGCTGCAAATTGCTGTGCAGTCTCAATCAAGGTGTTTTCATGCCCTATGCATTTGGTGCATTTCTTTCAATTTTTAGACTGTTTGGCTCCAGGGTCCTAATGCCCTTGTACTGCCAATATGCAGCCACCCCCTCTTACATCTACTGTACTGAAATGCGTACAGTGTGTATACCTCCCAACGTTCTTGCTTCCATTGGAAAAGGTAAGTCGAACATCACCTGTAAATGTTCAGGACAGAGGTTGCAGGCTCAAAGTTTGGCTGAACAGCAAGGTTCAGTAATATCACAAACTTGTTTAAAGAACTACACCTGACTGCAGTAACTCAAGGGGACTGGAGAAAGGTGTCAGGCCTCACAACTAGGTCTTGGGGACTGGAGAAAGGTGCCAGACCTCACAATTAGGTCTTGGTGTTGCCTGCTATATGTACTATAGGGCTCCTTGTACAGACAAGCGAAGCAAGACCCCAAAAGTATACATTACTGACAGATAAATGTTACTGGATGAAATAGTCAACCTGACATGTCATACAGGTTTAAGAATCAAACTGAGATTTTAATTTTGACTAAAGTAGATATTCTAAAGCATAGAAATACATGAAGTTATATAATTTAAAGCCAGCTGCATTAACATATGGAGCAGAAGGATAAATCCTTGACTGTTCCCCAGGTGACCCAAGTTTGATTAGGAGCTTGGGCACTTGGCATGAGGTAAGAGAGGCATGATGAGGATTCATCTAGTGGTCTTTCTTTGGAGATGAGGGAGCTTCCGGAGCTCAGGTGAAGCTGTGCTAAGCATGCTGGTGGGTTTTGGAAGTCATTGTCACTTGAGGGAGGGGTGGAGATGCTCCTAAGTCCTGCTTTATTTCAGGCTGTAACCTGAAGAGCCAGCAGAACGGTGGTAGGATCTTCAATCATACAAGACAAAGTCAACCTTCGCAAGCAGCAGAGATGGCTCTGACTTTGTCCTTCCTTGGCCACAATGTGCTTTTGGCAGGTTTTTGGGATTACTCTTGATCCCAGTCCAGGGGATAAGTCACATTCCCAGGATTAAGAACTGTAACTTAATTTAAGGATAGCTTGCTGCTCTGAGAATGAGTTGCTGTTTGGAAAACCTCTGAAACCGTGTCCTCCTCGGAGCATGGAAAGCCACTGCCTTAGCACTTAAATAGATTTTTATCATAAACCTGTAATCAAAGTACAGATAACACTGGAGAGTTGTTTCAGTTATAACAGATCTTTTTTGAAGACAGTCAAGCACTACTTTGTACATAGTTGAAATATCAATTCATATTTATTTTGTTTGAGTGCAACAGAGGGAAGCGTTGGTTTCAGCTGAGTCAGCTGATAGGTTAAATGAAGGAAATTATTTGCCAGGAAGTGGGAGTAATAGAGAACATACATGCTCCTTTACTTCAGCCAGCTGGAAGTAAATACCAGAAGGAGACTTGAGCTGAAGCTGTGCCCTATAAAAAAACATGAATGTTTTTTCAAACGTTGAAATTAATTGAACATAATGCCTCTTTATTAATGCGAATGTATACCTGCACCTTTTATTGGGTGGAAGTAACGCTGATACTGTTTGTGTGAAGTGTTGGACAATATTAAAAAATTATGTTGGCTTGTACAGTAGAAAAAATTATGCCATTGACCACTTTTATGAGACAGTATCCTCAAAACTTGCACAGTTGCCCTCTTTTACTGGGTGGAGGTATGAAAGTGATGCTCGATTCTGATACTGTCACACTAACTTCATACTGAGTAGAAAGTAGGACCACTGTTTACATGGCAGAGGGCCATGCCTGATTCTTCCATTCCTTTTCTACATGATGAATAATAAGGGGCTTTGCCTTTTGTTTCTGTAAATGGGGTTTCATATAGTGTGTTGTTGCCATTCAGGGTAAAGCAAAGAGTGCATATTTGAGGCTCCTTCACTGCCAAAGCTTCTTTAGATCCATCTTGTCCAGTGAAAAATTAAATCCTAAATTAAAAATGAAAAAGAACAATAAAGTGATTAAATCGGAGAATTAAAAGCAGAGCTCCAGGGATGTTTGTGTCAACAACATGTTTCTTCTAAATTGTCAACCTAGGGTGCATCCTGTAAGTAGAAACAAAGACTGCCACAACTAAATAAGTAGCAGTGTACCTAGCTCCCATTGATATGTTGGCACTCAAAATTCTGAGTGCCGATGCACCAAAAGACACAGCTAAAACTATAGGAGATGAGCAACTCTCAAAGATCACTCTTCCGCTTTAAATTTCATTTTTTGTAGGGGGCAAGACCCCCAGATCCCTGGACCTGTATATACCAACTCTAAGACTACCATACCTTGGAGAAAAGGGAGTATACTAGGAAGTGGCCATCTTGGACTTAATATCTAAGACTGCTTTTTCATCCAGTCTGTCTTTTGGGACTCACTCTTGTGGATCTCTAGACATCAGATGGTTACCAGTGAGCCCACTTGCATGGGGCAAAATGGCTGTGTCTCAGTCATCCTGTTGGAGGTTGGCCACCATGTGGCATTGGAAACCAGATATGTTCTTTTTAGTATGTTAGTCATGTGGCCACTCAATCTTGTGATCACTCTTGTCGCTGTAAGCCAGGATGACTGTTCCCTAAACTTAAACTTGTAGATATTGAAAGTCAGCCTAATGAAATTTGAAATAAAAAAAAAAAAAAAAAACGTAACCAGCCATTTGAAGGAATTAAAAAGGCTGGAGTAAAGAAACCCAGCAAATATTCATGGCTTCCTAGGAATCTAGTGTCTGTTGCCTGTTTTAGTGGAGCAGATCTTTTTTGTTGATCAGGAAGACTAAGGGTTCACTTAGGCGTTCATCCTTGTAAATGTATTAGAAGCTATGCACCCATGGTACTGAAATATCAGTCCCTGTGTACTTTCTGGAGCAGTGAGCAGAGCAAGAATCCGCCATATTCTTGTGCTGAAACCATGAGCCCCATTAAACTCTGACCAAAGAATAAACTAAAGTCAGACAACATCAGTCAATTAGTCATGCATATGCTCAGTAAGCGAGGGAGTATTTTGTGCACCTTGAGAGCTGTACAAAGTGAAAACTGTAAAACGTCCTTTTTTGAAGGATCACTACTTACACAAAGCAAATGGGTGTGTTCAAAATTTTGTTAAAACTACTGAAAAATTCTGAAAAAATAATAAACTAAGAACTTGCCAAAAAGTTTCTATGTGCTAAAAAATTTAAATTTGAGTGAGTGGGTTGCTTTCCTTGGGTGCCTGGGACCTTCATGTTTGTTTTGTTGAAAATTCTCCACATGTAAGGCTGTGGAAGATTCAGGGTGAGCCCTAATGATCTGGATCTTGCTCAGCTCTGTTTTCCATATTCATTGTTCTCTTAATGGTGTCCTTTGATCCCAGATGGTGTTCGCTCAATCCAGAGTCTTTAGTGTAAGAGGGAGAAAGAAGGGCACCAGTACATTTTACCATCAGCTATCCAGGAGACATGTGCTGACCTGTGGTTTTGTTTTTATTTGGGTGGGTGTGTTCCACATTGATGTCCTTATTGGTCAGGGCTTAGATGGAGGGTAGGGTTGGATTAGCAATACAGTTTGAGGTTGATCTTTCGTAAAATGAGGGCAAGAGGATTTAATTAAGCAACTAATGTTAATTTCTGGGGCACTGGAGGCATCAAGTCTTATCTGCCACTTGATCTTTCTTTTCGAGATTAACATTTCTGTTACCCTCAAGTGGCCCCATGTTGAGATGTTCGAGGATGTGGGATTTGCAACCTTTGTGATTAGGGAACTCGACCATGTGCTTAGCAAGTGGGTTCCTCATTCTGGATTTGATTTCTGAGGAGTTGTGCAATGTGTCTGTTTGATTATACACTGGGAAAACTATCAATAAATTTATCACATGAGCTGCAGTAAGCCCTGTATACCACACATTAAGAATGAAGGGCTGAGAGTAAAGATTTGTGGAGCGCTTGTTGCCATAGAACAAAGACCAAATTGCAGACGTTCCTCACACAGCAAAAATAAAGTAGCATGAATTTAAGTTTGCAGTCTGAAAAGAGGAGAAACAAGTGTATACTTTTCTTTTCTAGCATGCCATTTAATTGTACCCAATGTACTCTGGTACTTCATTGTTGAGATAAGTGGTAATTCATGTTTGGCTTAGTCCATATCTTTTCCTAACAGATTTGACTGTGCATTGCATGCAAGCATCATTGTGCTGCACTAGTTAATGTTGCTTCCTTGCAATGCCTGGTTCTCATGTTTGGTGAACTGCTGGAGAATTATCTTTGTAGAGTTTGTGTCCTTCCTGTGCCAGAGTGGTTTTGCCTGCAGTCACCATCTGCAGTTTCCCCCTGTATTCAAAACGTATGAAGTATTTGCAATTTATCGTATTGTCTCTAGATGTGCATGTAAGCTTATGTTTGTCTTGGCATTCTATTCAGGACTGTTTCTAGCCACGTGCTTTTTGCTTATTGAGATTAGCTTCAGCTCTCCATGATCTTGAACTTGATAAAGTGGGTATTGGAAATGGCTGACTGGCTGGCCCTGCAGTATATTTTGAACTGAAACTTCAAAGTGTAGTGAAAGAAATATGTTGCCATTACTTAAATATTGTATGCAAGGAACACATTAGTGTCCAAAGTTGTCACATTTGGATTTGCTGTACAAAAAATTTTAAATTCAGTGCAAGACAAAGAGAATGGAAAACTTGTTTCACTTTGTAAGCAGTTTGAATGACACAGGGAATACCTTAGACATTTTGAAAGATCCATGCAGTTTGCATAATATGCAGTGATATAAAAATGTAAACTATCCATTTTTAGTATTTTTTTTAAATCAAGACCATGTTGAAATCGGATGTGTTCTTTTGAGGTGTGTGTGTGGGGCATTCCTAGATGATGGCTGGTGAACTCTGACTTGATCCATTGTCTAGCACAAATCCTGTTAATGTGTACTGCTACGATAGCAGTCTTTGCAGCACTTGATACTGTTTCTAAGGATTGTTCTTATCAGTGCAGTCAGTTTCACTCTGAGTGCAGTAATTTTTCATAGTCTGGTTTTTGAGAGAATGTCAGTCTGTTACAAGTAAGTCTGTTTCTGCTGCATATTACTTCCCA
The DNA here is from genome assembly GCF_019279795.1 of Protopterus annectens. Taxonomy (NCBI): domain Eukaryota; kingdom Metazoa; phylum Chordata; order Ceratodontiformes; family Protopteridae; genus Protopterus; species Protopterus annectens. The sequence continues at coordinate 489,289,830 of NC_056747.1, forward strand.
AATGCAGAATTTCATTTCTAATTTTCATAATATTTTGGGCTAGAGCAGAATGTCCCTCTCAGCCCCCCATAACTGTAAGGAATTTTGTACCCACTCAAATGTTCGTAACTATATGCTCCTCTGCCCAGGGGTGTAGCCAGGATATTCAGATTTGTACTCACAACTCCATGTTGCTGCCCCCGCTAAGCCACACCCTCATCATCATGATGTTGCTACCCCCCTTATGTACATGTCCAAGTCATATCCCCATCACAGTGCTGCTCTCCTCCACCCTCAGCAAATGTCTGCCAGGAAGCTAATCTTTTGCGTGAAACACCAAAACAATAGCAGCCATTTTAGTTCAAACATGCATTTGACCCAGGTGGGAAAGCCCATAAATTATTTCCCCATTTATGTTATATGCTAAACTTTGCCCCAGCTGTGCCTTATCCAGATGGCTACTCATGAGTGTCTTTTAATAAAGTGTGACACAGCCCCTACACATAAGCTGCGGGGAATTATCTGTATTTTTCAGAAACACAGTCACCTCACATAACATTATCCAGGACCTTAATTTGTAATGCCTAGAGATCTAAATCACCATTAAAAAAGACCTATAAACTCTGTTGCTAGCCACAGATCCCCCCATTGCCTCCAAGTGATTGAGAAAAGTACTGTAACACCACTCACTGGTTAAATATCAAATCAAACACCTTTTGTTAGAGGGTACAATCATCCAAACATTGAGTGGCATGCCTACACATCTAAAAAAATGGATATGCTTGGCATTCCCTATACTTAACACTAGCGCAAATTGTAAAAACTACCCATGAAAGTCTCATAGACCCTTGACTTGGCCATTACCAAACTAGTTACCACCTGTAACCCACTTTGCATCTTTTCATCCCTAGTGAAATCTGTCCATAAGTCACCTTCTGTCAGGTGTAGTGGTACCACTGCCAAAACCACCTTTAGAGGCTTCTCCAGGGCAAACCTACTTCAGCTTGTACAAGACCTAGACAAAGGTTCCCAATAGTCCTTTAAAATGGTCACAACTAAGAGGGCTGCCACATTCACTTCCAATTTGTAGTAATAGTCCAACAGCTGTGTAAAAAATTCAGCACCCATCCACCCTAAATACAATTATAAATTCAGGAAGAAACTTCTTTGGTGCTACTACCTTATTAATAAACTATACAACAAAATAAGGATCATAATGACAAGTTCTAAAAACAAAATCTCCCTCCCTTACCTTGAGACCACAGTGAAACATACCATAATGGAAATTAAGAGCACAACTAGAAAATGAAAAGCAGAGTCTGAGCGTAAGGTTACTCTACATACCAACGGTATTGCAAATCTTTCTTCACTTGTGTCAGGAAAGCAAGGAATAATATCCAACAATGTACCAGACTCATGCATATTACTCATTCTGATTTCAAGGATATAGCCAATATATTAGGAGACAAATTTAGTCATAACTTCCCACACCACTCCACAAAGTTGCCCCACTATCCATGAAGAGTATTGCAAAACAAAATAAATATTTTCACATCTGAACACACACAGAGGTTTTGTTTATGCAAAATGTTTGTTAATATATTAAAATGCTGGCAGATACCCAACGTACACATTTGTTATCATTCTAATTGTATGATCAAAGAAACAACATGGGCAGACAAAAAAAAAATCAAACATCCAAAAGCACAACACAGGCTTGCTATTTTACAGGGTCAGTTATAACTTCTCCATTGGCAGTACAGGGTCAGGAATCGGGAAATATATTAAACACTGTTTATGCACATAAAACCACTAGCAGCAGTTGTCACCCAGAAATGATTTCCAAGCTAAGTCCCTTGCTAATAGAGGCTGGCAAACTGTAGCACAGTGTTATTAAGCTAACTGGCCTTCCTGTAGCTTGCTGTGTATACTCAAAACTACAAAACTGCATTTGTTCCACTGCAGAATCAAAAGGGAATATATTCAAAACAGCTTGAATGACAGCAGTCAACAAAAAAAGAGAGCAACAGAGAGAAGCATAGGAAATGTATCTGTAATAAATAGAAGTTCTGAACATCCTAACATTTGAAAAGACACAAATATATAAAGAAACCACACAATCTAATTATAGCAGAAGCAGGTAGCAAAATCCATCTGTGTATACATATTATAGAAAAAAAGTTAAAAATGTAATATGTAACAACTGTACAAACTTTCTGTATTTAAGAATTATTCTTTGCTTAGCAATCAACTTCCCCTTGACAGCCCAACCCTTATCCATCACCCTATTCATGTTTGCAGAATTCATATCAGGGCTGAACGGTACATAATGCCCCACTTTTACATCTCTCATCTCAATGGCCACATAAGTTAATTTTTTCGTTCCATGTTTATAAAACCTTCATCTAGTTATACTGTGAAATTCCTAGCCCGTATATTCCAGCTTTCCATAATATACCATCTCATCATATCTTACATCACATGTTCCAAACACTAATGACCAACTTGTCACAATCTAAAGCTGCAAAGAGTATGAGAAGGCAAAAAATGGAAGGGTAGCCACTGAGCAAATTGGTCAATCCAGCAACTAGTCCACAATCTTAAAATAATGATTTGGTGGAGATAGAAGCACTTTAAACCCAGCACACAGTCTGAATGTGGCACAGACACAAAAACACAGGATTCAGCCAGCAGAAGCAGCAGCATACCTCTCAACTTCTTCGCTAAAGAATTCTGGGCAAAGTCAAAAACAGTGGGGGAAAAACTTGGGACATTATTTTAAAATATTACTGTACTTCACTTTAAAAAGTTGTTAGGATAACAGGTTTAACATAAATATTTTCTGAACAATAAGTATGAAATTATAATGCAAGACAATACTGACTTACTATAATCCTCAATTATTTACAGAAAATTAAAAAATAGGGGTAAGACAAAAATATGAGGTAAAATCAAGTACTTTTAAAAAGTATGAATAGTAGAGATGGAGAAGAAATGGAACTTCAATTATCCAAAATAATGATGACAAACCAATTTGAGCAGCAATAGTGAATTCACCAACAGACAACAGCAGAGAATACAATTCTGATTTTTTTTAAATGCTGGTTTAGAAAACATACTTACCAGCTTTCATACCTGTGCTCTTCTGAACTTTAGCAAGCATACCCCCCCTTCACTTCTACAAAGTTTACACCAATTACAGTAGCTAGTCTGCATTAACAATTAAGAGAAAACTCCAAAAGAAAAACAGGAAGTCGCTTTCATGTTCTGTGGCTTTCCCACCTTCCAGGGGACATTTATACTTCTTAATCGGGCAATTAACACCTTCTGTACAAAATCGGGATGAAACAATAATAAAATAAAAATACCTGATGAATTGTAAATTGCAATGCAGTCTCAAATCATGATGTTTTCATTCACTATACAACCATTTTTTTCTTAATACAGCTAAGGTGGTTCCTTCTGGGTCCTAGTACTTGCTCTGTTGCTACCCCCCCATTCACATTATTTGTACTGTAATGCGTACACTGCGTATGCCTCCCGACGTCCCTGCATTAAAAGAGTAAATAGCTGATGGGACTGTTCCATGCCTGGGGGTACATAGGAGCTTAGCAACTGACAAAAAATTCATCAGGTTGTAAAGAATGTGCAGCAGGCCTTTCACACCTGGAGCTCAGACAGCACTAAAGATCAGGCAAAAACTGTGCCAGCCTTGTATACAAAGAAACACTTTACAGCATATAGGGGTTGTCCACATCAAAGAATGACCAGTGTAACTACAAACAGTTGTGTAAAATCTTACTATAACCATAGATATCCTTCTCTTCCATGTTGCTCTATTCTTAGTGTGGGATTCCCTGCCTCAGGCGACCCAAATGTCTGCTCCTATACAAAAGCTTAAGCCTGGCTGCTGTAGATGCATGGGATGTCACATGTAGGGCCATAAACCAGGGACCTTAAATGTGATGTCTACATGCACAGACCTCAGAACTTGAAAGCCCAGTTGGACAGTCCTAAAGAGAGTAACATGATGTCAGCCAAAAGCGCAAAGTGTGATATGCTGGCTAGTCTGCTGTTCATCTAAGGTAGAACTTCATAGTGCCTAAGAAATATGTCCATAGTCCAGATTAAATACGGGGGGATTGGAGACGAGGAAGGAATACTGCAACATGGAAGGGAAGGATATCTATGGTTATGGTAAGATTTTACACAGCTATTCTATGTTCTTCTATTACTATGTTGCCGTATTCTTAGTGTGGGAGGGTACCACAGCTTAATTAGAGGGAAGGGTGCAGGTAGATGATTCCAAGAAACCCTGCAGGTTTGCTCTAGCAAACCCTGCCCAGGCTCTGGTGATGTGGTCCAATTTGTAGTGTTTGGTGAAGGTGTAAATTGTGGACCCATGGCTGCTTCAAGTATGGAGGCTGTGCCCAGCTCTGTGAGGAAGGCGTTGGTGGTAGCCATGCCTGTGGTGGAGCTAGCTGTTACCTCCTGGGGTAAGTGCTTACCATGGTGTGAGTAGCAGAAGGAAATAGATTTTCTGATCCAACATGAAATAGTTTGTTTGGAGACTGCCTTGCCCAGAGCCATGGGGTAGAAGGATACAAATAGTTGGCTAGATGTTCTGAAGGGCTTAGTTTTGTCTAGGTAGAATCTGAGTTATCTGGCCACATCCAGGGAATGGAGAATCCTCTCCCTTTCATTGCTTGGAGAGGGAAAGAAGGTAGGCAGGTGAATGGATTGGTTTAAGGACAGTTCATTGACCACTTTAGGCATGAAGGAAGGGTTAGTGGGTAGGGTCACCCTATCCTTGTGGAAGTTAGTGTGAGGAGGTGGGCAGGCCATGAGAGCCTGCAACTCTGACACTCTTCTAGCAGAAATAATGGCCACCAGCAGTACAGTCTTCCATGTCCACATTTGGAGTGTAGCAGTGCTAGCTGGCTCAAATGGGGCCAGTGTTGGTTTTTCCAGAATGAAGTTTTGGTCCCAGGGGAGTGGGATGGGTTTTCTTGGTGGTCTGATGTGTAAGACCCCCTTTCAGGAAAAGTTTTACATCTAGCCTGGATAGCAAAGGAAACAGGTAAAGACTAGGGGTGGGTCTACCTGGCCGGGGTCCCTGTCCTTATGTAGACACCATTTGGAGAATCTTTCACATTTTGATAAGTATGATTTCCTAGTGGCAGGTTTCCTGGCCTCCCTCAGGACTAAAAAAATGTCCTCTGAGTAGTGGTGTCTGAAAGGGATTAGAAGTTTCTCACCCAGAGTGTTGAGCCTAACTTCTGTTGGTGAGGATGAATTAGAGTTCCCTCTTGTTGTGTGACTAGGTCCACCTTATGGGGTAACTTGTGGTAATTGCCCTTGGCTAATGAGAGAAGTAGGGGGAGCTAGTGCTGCCTTGGCCAGTAGGGAGTCGCCAACAAGATTGTTGGTTTGTCCTTCCTGATTTTCAGTAGGACCTTTTGGATTAGAGGGAAGGGAGGAAAAGCCTATAGAAACAACCCCTTCTATGGAATGCTGAAGGCATCCACCCTCCAGGTAAGTGGAGAGTGATTCTTGGTGCAGAATTTGTTCAATTGTCTGTTCTGGTGAGAGGCAAACAGATCCACTTGAGGTGTGCCCCACCAGTGGACAATGTCTAGAAAGGTCTCCCTGTTTAACATCCACTCGTGTTGTAGAGAGGATGTTCTGCTGAGAATACCTGCTTGCTTGCTTGTCCTGAGAGGGGATGTATGAAGTCTGCACGGTTAAGTTGTGCCTGGAAGCGAGGTCCCAAATCTGTAATGTTATCCAGCATAGGAGGTGAGCTCTGGTCCCTCCTTGTTTGTTGAGATACAACATTACTGTGGTGTTGTCTGTGAATATCTGAAGGGGGCCCGGTTGGAGGATAGGAAGGAATGCCTTCAGGGCCAGAAGGACTGCAGTTATTTCCCTTATATTGATATGCTGCTTTTGGAGGGTAGGATTCCATGCCCCCTGTACCCTGAAACCTTTCCAGGTCCCTCCCCCACCTTAGGTCCAATTCATCTGTATGCATATGTTGGGTTGAGGAGGGGATTTGAAGTGGAAGGCCATGGGTTCTGAAGTATTTGTTGAATCCACCACCTTTAGTTCTGTTTTGAGGCAGGGCAGAAGGGTAATTTATTACTCTAAAGAATGTTGGTGTTGTGACCACACATTTTTCAGATATCATTGGAGCTTTTGCATGTGCATTCTGGCTAGGGGAAGCATGGGGATGGTGGTTGCCACCCAGGAGTTGCAAGAATTGTCTTGCAGATATCTGAGGAACTAGTAATAGGCTTTGGAGGTGAGTGGAGAGTGACAGGACTTTGTCCTCGGGGAGGAAAGCCTGCATCAGGTCTGTTCTGATCCTGCAGCCCAGAAAGATTTTGTCCTGATGTGGGAGTAAGGATGATTTCTGGTGGCTGAGGGTGAAACCCAAGTTTTGCAGTAGGGACATGGTGAACCTGAGGTGATTTTGGGGGATGTCTTCTATTTCTGCTAGAAGGAGGATGTCGTCTAGGTAAGGATAGATTTGGACACCTTTGGTTCTGCAGTAAGCAATGCCTGTGGCTAGTCATTTTGTAAATAGCCTGGGAGCAGTAGATAAACCAAAGGGCAAGGCTGTAAACTGAAAATGTGAGAATTTCCTGTTGGAGGGTTTTATGGAAATATGGAGGTAAGCATCCTTTAGATCTAGAGTGGCCATATAGGCCTGGGAAGGTAGTAAAGGGAGAAGGGTTTGAAGGGATAGCATCCTGAATGATGGGACTCTTAGGAACTGGTTTAGGAAGGATAAATATAGTATTAGTCTCAAAGGGCCATCTTTTTTGGGGACCAGAAAGTCTTAAGTAGAAGCCTTTTCCTTCCTGTCCTGGAGGGACAGGTTCTATTGTTCCTAATCTCAGAAGGTCTAGCAGTATGTGAGGTATAAAGTTGAGTTTATTCTTGGGGGAAAAGGGGATGGCCCTTGGAATGGGTTTTTCCTTCCAAGAAAGGAAATACCCCTTTTGAATGATAATCGATACCCAGTGGTCTGATGTGATGGTTTTCCAAAAGGGGAGGCAGTGGGGGAGGTGGGCTGACAGAGGTAGGTGGGCAAGGCAGTCGCACATTGTTCGGTCCACTTCTACCTTAAAGGGCTGTCTTGGACTGGGTTGTGAGGTAACTGTTCCTGGAGTAGGTTTGCCTCCTGGTTCCTCTCCTATGCCTGGCAAGAGGAGGGGGGGGGGTTCTCCTGACAAAGGAAGTCTTTGCTGGATAATTCCCCTAGTATTTAAGGATGGGAGACTCGAGCAAATGCTTGATGTCCTGAAGCTCCTTACTTTTTTCCTGCAGGTTTTTAAAAAGTTCTGCAGATTGTTTGCCAAACAAGAGATTATGATCTAATGGGGCATCTAGGATTTTAGACTTTGAAATCCTCTGGAAGTGTTTGGAGGCAACGCCAAGAATATCTGTGGAGAACTGAAGCAGAAGCCGCAGACCTAGCAGAGGCCTCTGCATCATCATAACTGCATCTAATGGAATGTCTGGCTACCTGGGAAGCCAGGGACAGGACAGTTTAGGTGCTATCTCAGTTTTTGTGGGACATTCAGGGGTGGAAGCCAAGAGAGTGGAGAATTGTGAAACTAGGTCCAAAGCATATTTTATCATGCAAGGTTGGGAACTGATGGTTCTGAAGGCCAGGGTGGAAGAGTGTAAACTTTTTTTCCCCAATCCTGTTCATGGTTTTGCTATCCTTATCCGTGGCCAGAAGAGATGCTGATAGAATCGGACTAGATTACTGGTCAGGGGAGACGGCAATTACTGCAGGGTCTGCCAGGGGAGGCTTTACTAAGAATTTCTGGTCATCAGGTACTTTGTAGAACCTGCCTGGTCTCTTAGGAGTCTGGGTTCTTGGATGCAGAGGTTAAAGCATCCAGATAGGCAGGTAAGACAGATTTGGATGGCTGATGGGGAAGGAGATTTCACTTGGAGTTCAAAATACCTCGTTTGGGTGTCAGTCATCTGTGAAGTGTCCCATTTGAAGTATTCCTTTATTTATGTAATTGTTTTCCCAAAGGTGATATCCTCTGGTGGGGAGTCCCCTTCTATGGGTAACTTATTTGGGGAATAGTATTCCAGAGAGGAGACAATTTGTGAGACATAAGAAATAGATTCATTAAAAGATGAGTAATAGGGTTCAAGGTCCAAGGGGAGAGAAGTGGCAGAAGCAAGCCAAGGACTAAGCACTGGGATAGTGTGTATGTGTGTGGGGGGGGGGGGGCAGAGGCAGTGGGCCTAAGAGCCGTAAAGGCCTGCATCGAGGAGTTGGTAAAGGATTGCCAGTCTGGGACTCCTTCAGGGGTTGGAGTCAGGTGTTTAGTTTTTTGTTTTCTTTTTGAAGGCATAGGTCTGGGAGAAGGCCTGGGTTCTGGAGCCTGGGCTTCAGGTAATGGCATCCCAGTCAGTGCAACTGTATCTGGTTCCCCCTCTACATCGGTAGGTACTGATATCAGTGCGGTCTCTGTGGTTGCACTGGCAGTTGCTTCTGAAGCGGCTTCCTTGATGGGAGCCGTCGAAGTAGACTGTTCTGTCAGATGTCCCTCAACCCTTAAATTGGAAGCTGGCGGGACATTTGATGGTGGAGAGACAACAGAAGTAGGCCTGGAAACCTTGACCTTTTTCTGTGGTGGTTCAGTTGGAACGGCCGATTCGGGATCCATCCTGAGCACAAGTTTTTTTTTTGAGTCTCTGGTTCTCTAAATCTAAGTTATGGGTGGCCAGATGGCTATGAAGGGTCTTCAGAACAAAAGATTGGCAAATGGAACAAGCTGTATTGTGTTCCTTCCCTAGACAAAAGATGCAATGTTTGTGCATATCTTTATTTGGTATCTGATGTCGGCTAAGAAGTGCAAATGACATTGCAGGCATTTGCTAATGATAACTACTGTAAACGAAGCTCAAGCAAGCGAGACAAAAATCCCCAACTGGGGTACTTAGATTTTTAGATGTCTTCAAGTATAGGAGCGAAGCGAGGGACAGATTCATCACCCAAAGACTTTGGGCAGATAGCCTAGTATGAACCTATGAACCTATGTGACGTTGGCTGCAACTATAAAGTTCTGTGGTCTGTGCATGCAGACTTCACATTTAAGGTCCCTGGTTTACGACCGTACGTGTGATGTCCCACACACCTACAGCAGTCAAGCTTAAGCTTTTGTATAGGAGCCAACATCTGGGTCGCATGAGGTGGGGAATCCCACACTAAGAATACTGCAACATAGGAAGAGAACTGCATCAGAAGCTGTTTTACATCTGTACATAAGTATAAATATTCTGCACTGGCTCTGTGAAGACCCATAGCATAAGCTGTTACAACCCAGTGTTCACAGTATGGTTGGAGCCAAGATAAGAGTGTGTAGGTGGGGATTTGTCATTAGGCAAAGGGTTATTTCATAATTTTAGTATATGGACATGGTGATATATTTGCTGTGTAAATGAGCTATAATGAAGTTCAGCAGTAGAGAGATTGTTCCTTGCATGTCACACAGATGGATCAATTCATGCAGTGCGGTTAATAGGTCAATATAAAACTGGACAGTAATCCAGAACAGCACATGTTTGCCCAGGAAATCCGGTGCCCTAGATATAATATTGCACAGTATTTTACCAAATATTGAGGTTGTGATGGTAACATATGTTAGATGACAGAATACTTGAATTGTAGGTAGTTGCACCCAACAAGCTAGTCCGTGGGCACTGAAATTAAGTTGCATTACATTTACTGTAGAGTACTCTAACCTTGTAAGAAACATTCAGGTTAAGGAATTGTGAGTTGTCTTAGTGGTATTAATTGCATTCTTGTCACTGGTGAATGTCCATTATGATACACTGTGGCAGCTGACCTCTTGATATAATGTCTGGACACCAGTCCGTGTTCTTCTTGGCTTGCTTTGTTTTCTTATTACTGCATTTGTGTGCCAGCACCTGCTGCTGTACAGCTCTTGGAGAAACTGCAAGTACTGGATATAGTGTCTGTCAAGATAAAACAATAGGCTTCTATGTCTCCTCAGCAATGTGGTTCAGCTGGAATTTGTAATTCCTGTTTACTGAAGCAATTACATCATCTTCAGTGCACTAACATGATTTTATTTTCTTATTGTAGCAGCTGTATCTTATTACTTTATCATTTCTCTTAATCTTTTTATTTAATTAAAAAAAGACATTTTACAAAGGTCATCATTTCACACACTAGTATCCAACACACAATAAGGGAAGAAAAAGATGGAGAAAGGGAAACAGGTTAAATTAAGAGGAGACCGGAACAATTAAAAAGGAGGGAGGGAATAAGAAAAAAAGGAAAATATTAAATATTCTAAAAAATATAATGCTACTTGTATATTCTGCTGTACATTCATGTTAGTAGATGTATTCTGGCATTTTTGTTTAGAGAACAGGGATAAATGGGAGCTTTTCCACTTGCACTACCTCTGTATTAAAATAACTACAAATAATACAATACATACTATATAGTTTCTATGATTTGCTAATGTATGTTAACGACTGCACCTACCATTCATGTATTTGTGGATATAGCCACCAGTAGTGGACAATGCAACATGGCTTTAAATTACAGTACCAGCAGTTATAGTATGGCCTGTATGATGTAGCAGAATAGGAAGAAAGTGTATTCTCTGCACAATTTTATTTGGCTAGCTATATTGCAACACCAATGTGCAATGCCAGTAAAGTTGCTAATTTAATGTTTAGGTCAAATGAAGACAAAATAGAGTCCTATTTGTTTTTACCATTCTTATTAACAGCTGTAATGTGTATAAGTGCAAATTCATACACGTTTACCATAATTTTATTCTGTATGTTCAGAAGTACTCTTCTATGAAATGTATAACCTTAAACTGTACAATGAATGTCCCTGTCAACAGTAGTCTGAAAAAGGATCAATCACGATTAGTAAGAACAGTATTATTACCATAATTAACTGTAATACCAGCCCAAATAAGCTTGTATATCTTGGGATAAATACATTGAAAAGAGCTCTGTTTTATACTTTTATTAATGTGCCAGGCTATGGTAGATTTAGTATCTGTAAACCAATTTTGGTCACATTCTTATGAAACTGTGTGTGTAAATTCTCCACTGAGCTCCATTCAGTAGTTGCCTTACCCCTAAATATGGTTTAGATATGTCAATCTCAAAAATCAGAGTATGCCACAACAGAGCTATAAGATGATGAAACATTTAATAGATGAGAGCTTACACACCACTGTTGGCGCTTCTTCAGATCATTAAAACTACAAGTGAATAAAAGCAATTAATACACTAAAACAAATACAAAGTAACCAACTGTTTAATTTATGCAATGCACGTGACTTAAGGTGAGGTTTTAAAGGGACAGCTTCGTTGAGCATATACCCTTTGACAGCTTGCAATATTATCCATCTCAACTCCAAACAGTTATATTCATTAGATCACCCATTCTCAAATCATCACATAACAGTATAACCATAAAACCAAAAGAATGTGTAGACCCACAAGCATTAACATGTTCTGCAACTGCATTGTTGTCGTCAAGCTTCTTAATTTCATATATATGTTCACAAAGTTGCTCTGTAAGAGAGCAGTTAGCCTTACCTACATAGAACAAGGGGCAGGCTCTACACCTACCAAAATATACCATATTTCGACTGTAACAGCATAAAAACCAAAGCTGAACACTCTTCCTGTACTAGGATGTGTAAATATATGAACAAAAATTGCATAATCTACATATGAATGTGCCGACATGTTGAGTAATATGATCCTGAGCAGATTTATACATATGATTCTTATAACACAGCATACGCTTCAGGCATTTCTTATCCCTGAAGCAAAATCTTGATTTCATTCCCACTATATCTTTTATCTTATCAAGCCAATAAAATGGACCAGTTTTTCCTAAAGACTTCACAAATCACATTAATATCAGATGAGTGCAAGAGTGGGACCCCCAAATTTTGTGATGCAACTATCATTGGAGCATCAGTAGAAACATTCAATCTACTAGAGAGAGAGGTTTAGCTGTATTTTCCTATCAAAATTCTTGGGACTCAGATGTTCCTTCACCTCAAAACTGGAATAGCCCTTGGCCTCAAACTCAGAGGGCTTCCTGAAAATTGGTGTCTTTACAATTAAACCTAAGCACCCCCTTACCTTGTCCCTTTCATAATGGTATGGTAAACATAGTTGGGATGCATACTCTTCCTATGTAATATGTGATTCCTCTTATAGGTTTTCTTAAACAATGAAGATGAAAATTGGCCATCTAAGGTCCTAATGATATGAACAGCTAAAAATGTATCTCATCTGAGGATTTTATAGTGGAATGTAAGAACATGGTAGAATTTAAGAAAATCCACAAACGCTATCAATTCATGGTGTGGCCTAGCCATAAAATAATCTCAACAAATTGTAATAGCCGATATATTGAGTAAAGTGCGTCCCATCAAAACCTGTGCAGTCTCCCAACATGCCAAAACCATGCTGTTATAGCTGTTTGCACAAAACATGCCCATAGCTATGTCTGACTTCTGCTATTAATACTGGTCTCCAAAGATAAAAACACATGGTTCTCAAGAACCAGATCAGTGAACATGCAGATCAAATTTCTGTCCAATGGAATATTCACTGTTGTCAACTAGATAGGTTTTAACATATTCCAATCCTAAATCATTAGGAATTACAGTAAACAAGGAAAAAACATCTAAAGTGAATGTTAATAATTTTTGAGCAGGAGAATACATTGAGGCACTTCTAAGAAAGTCGACAAAAACTACTTACTGTCTCTAAGGACAGTAGAGGCATTATTCTGGTGTCAGCTGCTTCTCAACATAAATAGACACTGACTCAGTCAGCTAACCCTCTGCCGGAGATGGTGGGTCTCATGGGAGGTAAAATAGGCTTTATGAATTTTCGGTAGTCTGTAAATCACTGAAACTAGCAGGTGTTCAACCAACAGGAAATTATACAGTTCTTGAGTTGTGTCCCTACTCTTAAAGCAATCCTACAAATCATTATGCAACTTATTAATCATATCAATATTTATATGCTGAATAACAGCATAGGTAAGTCTGTCTGATTAAAGTGCAGTCATGCTGTTGACATAGAAATCCATGTCCTTAATGACTATAGCACCTCCTTTATCAGTAGGTCGAATGATTGTCATTCATGCCCTGTAACTGTTCAATAGCTGTAAACTCTTCATATGTCAAATTACAAAATATCTTATTATTATTCATACCAGAGTCATTCATAACTTATAATAAATCTGTTTTACAGACCTTGGAAAAGGCCTCTAGCAAGGAGGGAGAGGAGGAACAAAAGTGCTGAGTTTCTTAAATAGGTTCATTTCCAAGTCCAATACAAAAAAAATCATTTTCGACATCACATTCCTTACAAAACACTTTAGGTCCAGTACAACATCACATCAATGGAGCAGCACACATATCCCACGATCAAACAGATGTGAGACCCCAGTAAAAGCTTTTGTCAGTTGAGTTTGTATCTCTGTAGGATTCTATTTGTTATGGCAAAGGTTAAGGTAAATCATTACTTTATTGCTACACTAGTATGCCTTTTGGCCTCTCCCATTAGGGGTCACCACAGCGGATCACCAGTCCGCAAATTGATTGGCAGTGGAGTTTTTACAATGTCGAGTTGTCAGCCCAGCACCCAACCTTCACAAAAGGAGCACACACACACACACACACACACACACACACACACACACACACACACACACACACACACACCTACTGCATGTCTTTAAAACTCATTCGGCCACGGGGAAGATGTGCAGAATCTGCACAGAAGGTGCTCCATCCAAGAATCAAAACGGAGAACCTCTTGCTCTGAGGCAACAACACTAACTGCTGTACCACAGTGGCTATTTTATTGCTACACTAATCCTATGTAGGTTTTTATGTATACATCTAATATGGAGTCCTGTTAAACTTTGCTATATTTTTATATTTGTTCACTAAATTGTGTTTTAGTGTTATCATAAACAGCCAGATTAGCTACGCATTGAAACTTACACAATGAGGTAATAATACAATCATTTAGACTAGAAGTGTAGCTGGGGGGGTGAGGTTAATGGTACAGTTGTCCTTGGGAGCAAAGTGTTAAGGGGCACGATCGTCAAAAGATGATTGGAAGGTAGTGCAGTACCAGTATTCACTTCCTTACCAGTATTTCTGCATTTAGGTACGGAAGTAAATTCAGGTAATGCTTTTGCAGTTAGGACTGAAGCGCTTACTTCAGGGCTTCATGTAACAATCCTTGAAAAGTTTTTTGCCCCCCCCATAGAGCAAATCAGAGTTGGCAGTGGACTTGGCACTCCTTAAGTGGTGAGGAATACCAGACTGGAAAATGGACGGAGATTTTTTTTTTCTTTTTTGTGTTCCTCAACTCCGTTTAGAGTAGTTTACTAGTATCATAATAACCTGCTCAACCTCTTCTTCCTCTGGACCTATAGAGTGGAGATGGAAGGGTTTCATGAATACATTAGTCCAAAAACTGCAACAGGTAGATAGTGCAGTTCAGCATACATTGCTTATTCCAACACTGCCTTCACACCAGTCCTTTAAGCCTCCTGTAGTAGCCCATGTCAGTGAGATCTCATTCCATCCTTACTGAAAGAGGAAAAACTCCAAGGAAGACCAGCCAAGCTATTCTTCACTGTGTAGTACCCTAAACCTGCTGTACTGGTGGCCCACAGGATATATGCAGATGGCAGCAAACCAAGGAAAGATGTGTAGTCTGAAAGCTCCCCTGTTTCTGGAAACCAAAGCAGTAGTTCAAACCAAAACAAAGTTCAGCACTTGAGCACACAAAAAGAGCCATAGTACAATAAATGCAGTGAAGACTCTAGCTTAGCTTTGGAGCTTTTGCTGAATGTTTTTTCGTTGTGACCTTTTTACCCTTTGGTTTGGAATGTTTGGGATATACTGACAAGCTCAGAAAAAGGGCAAAATATGGCATGCCTGCAGCTAGTGGGGTTTGGCTTTTTTGGCTGGAGTGCACCAGCAAAGACTTAAAAAATGAACAGTCATGGACACTGAGAAACCATGTAGCTGAAACCTTGTTAAGTCCTTAAGGGGTAATTTTCATATATCCTATGGACTGATCTGATGTCTGCACCACCTTTGAAACTTTACAGATACAGGGCTATGACTCCTCCCTACCCACAATTTCCTGCACTCCACCTTAGTACTTCAGATCTCATTTGCCTCCTGAAGCAATCGGTCAAGTTCTACAAGGGCTCTCTGTTAAAAGCATATCCTTTATTGTGATGGCCTTTTTTCTCCCGCATCCCCTTTCCTACTGAGAGACTTCTCTCTAGTGTTAGATATTACTTTTTACTATTTTCTGTAGTTATAAAAATGCTTTTTGTTCATAGGTAGTAATTAGCTGTTAGGGTTTTTTATGATTTAATTTAAAATTCATAGCTTTTTTTATTTAACTGCAGTGTACAATGTGTGCTTGTTTCTCTACTTTTGATTTAGAATTGGGTATAGCTAGGCACTTTATTACAAAATTTTATGGTGTAACTGTTCTTTGTAGTTGAGTACTGTCTACTGTAATTTTGATTGTGCAAGCTGGTTGTGTTTTTCCAGTATGTCCGGCAGCCAAGGATTAAAAAAAGTGTGCTGAATGTGGGCACAAACTCCATCTTTCCTCAAGACCTCCACTCACTGTGTATAGTGTTTGGGCGCTGCCCATCTTGAGACCAATTGTGAAACCTGCACTACATTTGGCACTAGGGAAGTCCAAATGAAAGGGGGGAAAAAAATCTTAGCCAACTTACTTTTACCTGCACAGACAAGGCAAGGGTCATCCCTTTTAGCTCTTGGTTCTTCCCGTGCTGTCTCCTCCAGCCAAAAAAGCAAAGACAAACAGAAAAAAAGTGACAGACTATACAAAGAGAGAAGAGACTGGCAAAAGTCAGAAAAGACCAGTAAACTATCTCTGGAACCCACGGTGGTGGTCAGTCTGATCCTTGATTTTTTTGGGTCTGACCTTTTCCTTGGCCACTTTTTTTCTCCCTGGAGCCAGTTAGCCTGGGGTTTCATTCACCAATCTTACAGGAAAAAAGGAACTTGAGATCACCTTCAGTGGCTTCTGTTCAGTCATCCAGGAGCCTAACCAAGCAAGATGTTGACAGAATGATGAGGAAGTTTCTGAGAATGCAAATCCAGCTTTGGGTTCTCTTTGTGTCTCCTCCTTTGAACATGCTGAGTACTGGTCCAACAGCCCCTCTTCTTTCTCTGGTCCTGGTCTGCCCTTCTGACCCAACTACCCTGGATCAGACCTACTCAGGCAGCCCTTGTCAGAGCAGACTGTCTGAGCTACTTTGACAGCATCCCTTTCCCTCTTGATTCTGATGCACTTGGATCCAGAAGAGACTCCATGGTGAAGCAATTGTGCCAGTGCTCAAAGGTATAGGGCAATGCTGAAATTATCAGAACTGTCTGTCCTCCTTGGGGCCTCTGCCCTTAACTGCTCAGATCAGCTTTGGGAAGGGAACCATTGGAGCTCGGAGATCTCCATCTTCAGACAGGAGGAGACCTTCTTCAGGACAGATTGTGACTTTGCCTTTGGAGGCTTTTGAGAGGGTTTTGGATATACCAAAAGAGAAAGCACTAGCACCCAAACCTCGACAGGATTCCACTTCTTCCCATCATTTGTTGGACAGGGAGAGTATTCCTTGGGCTTCCAAGGCTGCTTACAATCTTAGCTCCCAGTCTGATTCTAAAAAACTCTGATGATGCCTCTGATTCTAAAACATCTGATTACCCATCAGTACAGCAACACTGGAAACAGATGTACAGATGGACTCATCACCAAAGTCTTTCACAGAAGAGACAGAGTGGGATGAGGGTGAAGGCTTCCCTAGATCCCCCTTTGAAAACCTCATCTTTGGTAGATCCTAAATTTGATGAGACAGTAAGGAATTTGGACCACTGAAAACACTTCACCAGATGAGAACATCTCTTGAAAGCCTTTCTTCAAGCTCAACATCATCCTGGGTAGTATCTCCTATTGATCCCCTTATTGACCTCATGGTGCAGTGAGCATTGAAGGACCCTAACATGGTGGAATCAACCCCCCCCAAAAAAAAATATCGTGGCAGATCCGAAGGGCAGGAAGCAGTGGAACAGAGGTCCACCAGTGGATGCCCCAGTGGTAGCAGCAGCCACTAGGAAGGAATTATCTGAGGAAAGCTCTTCTGCCCACCCCCCTAACAGACAGTCTAGGGCTTTGTACAGGTTTGGAAATGGGCATACACTTAAGCAACCTTTGCCCTCTTAAGCACTGAACTACTTAACTCATGTCACATGATTCCAGAGAGACATGACCAAAGAGATATACAAGTCTCTCCTGGGTGTTCTTCCTGCAGATATTCAGAAGACTGTGAACTCCCAGCTTTCTACTTTCCTGTCTATGTTGAACATAACTATGTGATTACTGTACAAAACAGCTGATGATACAGTTTGGGTAGCTAACACCAAGATCGCCATGTACCATCACACCTGACTGCATCTTTGTGATTTCGCAGAAGGCTTTAAGATGCCCAGTGTGATGGTTCTACTCTTTTGACCAACGGTAGAGGACACATTAACCAGGAGCCAACAAGACAGCAAAACTCTCTCTGCAGTGGGAATCTGTTTTTCCACCCCACAAAGGACCCTTTCTAGAAATCGGAGGGGTGGAAGGAAGATGTGGTCTCTCAAATCGGAGTTTTCATCAGGACAGTCCTGGAGATGTACCTTCTTGTGACAGAAGATGAGGTAGCTCTAATGGATGTCACCCAAGTGGCAGAGGCAGAATTCACAATCAAGGCTTTCAAAGAAACTTCACTGAGAAGCCATACCTTCCTTAGATGCTGCACTCTAGAGACAGTTGGGGCACACTTGTCCATGCACCCACAAGCCTGGTAAAATGTAATATTTTCCTGGGTGCTAAATGTAATTTCCAGATGCTATTCAATTTTCTTTTCCCTTCCCCAGTAAGAAAAAAGAAAGTTCCCAATGTTCCATCCAAAGTGCAAGAAAGAGTCATCCAGCTGTTCTCGTCAAGACCAGCTAAAGTCCAGTTTCTACTCAATGTTCCTTTTAGTATTCGATAAGAAAGGGGACCTCAGACCCATTCTAGACTTGAGTCATATAAAGTTTGTAAAGCAGACAATTCTGGATAGATAGAAATGATTCAGTCCATTTTGCCTTTGCTGAGGAAGGATGATTGGGTTTGCTCCATAAATCTCCAGGATGCATACTGTAATGTAATGCTAAAGAAGCGCTCCAGGAGATTTCTCCTTTTCCATGTGGGAGCCAATAATTGCCAAGTCTGAACACTGCCCTTCATAGGTTCATAGGTAGGTAGTAGGCTATCCGCCCAAGGCCTAAGTAAGCCTAGCCAACAAAGTTGCCTGGCTTATGCCAACCCAAGAAAGTTAATTTCCTGTGCCCCTGTTGAACAGAGCCACATAAGTGATCCCTGGGGTGTATTTCCTATTTCCCATCCACTCAAGATTTTTCTTGAGTGTTAATGAGAAACTTTGCTTGACATAGATGGGGGTAGCCAGTTCCAGAGTATGGCAAGTCTCTGGGACAGGAATCTATCCCTCAAGCAAGTCCTGTTTGTTGTGGTGACAAGGTTTAGGTTCTTGGAGCATGTAGCTCAGAGGGATTGGGATTTCTTTAGATGCAGCATGTCCAACAGCTCTGGGTTTGATATAGCTTTGTATATTAGGCAGAGATCACCTCTGAGTAGGCGATATGCTACAGAGTAAAGCTGGAGTTTTTTGAGACTATCCATGTAGGGCATCTGTTTGAGGCCAGTAATTCATTGTGAGGTACTTCTGTGGCCTTTCCAGCTGCTGCAGATGTCTTGTGAGGTACATTCCAAAAGGGGTGTTGTACTCTATAATGGGTCTAATGAGTGTTGAGTAGAGGGGAACAATGACCTCTTTTTTCCTGGATGAGAACCCTTTTGTGATGAGGTGTGCCATGTAAAAGGATTTCCTGACTACTGTGGCAATGTGATCATCAAAGGAGAGACTACTGTCCACCTGGGTCCCAAGGTCTCTTATCACACATTCGGTGTTAAGACTCCTGCCTATGTGGTAGTTCATGGGTACAGAGTTTTTACCAAAGGAGATAACAATGCACTTTTTGGCATTGAGCTTGAGGCCATGGCTCTGACACCAGGCATCTGTCTCAGTGAGGCCCCTCTATAGGATGTCCACATCATTTGGGGACTCGACTATATCTCCTAGTTTGCAGTCATCTGTGAACTTCATTAGCCAGAGGCCTTCTATGTTGGCCTGTACTTCAGAGAAGTAGATACCAAACAGGAGAAGTCCCAGGACTGAACCCTGTGGTACTCCACTTGTCACTGGTTTGAAGTCAGATTTGGAGTCTGCAGCTTTTACAGTGTGGGTTCTGTCAGTGAGTCAGTTGGCAACCCATCTTTTGACACAGGGATTTATATCGAGTTTAGTGAGTTTAGCTATAATTCCAGAATGGGGGATGGTGTTGAAAGCCTTGGCGAGGTCTAGATAGGCTGTGTAAACCATCATACCCTCATCTACGGCTTTGGTGACTGCCAAAAAGAAGTCAACCAGGTTCGGGAGGCAATATCTGCCTTTCACAAACCCGAACTGGGTGGGGTCCAGCATTTGGAGGTTACCAATGTCTTTGTTTATGCATTTATATGATGATATGTTCCATGGCCTTGCAGACCAGGCTCATCCGGCTAATAGGGCAATAGTTCCCAGGATCAGTGGTGGCTCCCCCTTTGTGGAGTGGGATAACTGTTGCTGTGCACCATTCAGGGGGCACAAAGCCTGACATGAGGCTATGATTGAACATGTTGCTTAGGTGGGGAGCCAGTTCATTCTGAAGTTCATGTAAAACGCAGCCTGGGATGTTGTCCGATCCTATGGATGCTATGTTTTTGGCTTTAGAGAGTGCTGCTTTTACCTGTGAAGTTGTGATCACAGGGACTCTGCATTCTTCTTGTATAGATATGGGCCCTTTAGGGGGTGAGAGGGGGGTAAAGTTAGCACTGAACCCATCTGCTAGGATGTTGGCAATATCAGTTGGTTCTGTAATTGTTGTGCCATTGTGCTGTAACTCAGAGCAGATCTGGGTGTTGCCATTGAGATTCTTGACATAGCTATAGAATGCTTTGTGGTTGTCCTTAGAATCAGTGGCAATCTTGTTTTCATAGCTAGCTTTGGAGGATCTTATAAGGGATCTCAGCTTCTTACTGAGGCTGACCAGGGAGCTCCTCCACTTATGGGATTTTACTGTTTTGCAACAATTTCTTCCTTCTGTTGTAGAGTTTATGGCAGGGGACCACCAGATTGGCTTCCTTTTTTTGGAGGATAGCATTTTGGTTCTGTTTGGGGTAGCATGATCCATGCACTCGTTTAAGTGCTTATAGAGTGCATTTGTGTAGGATTCAGCAGCCGTAACTGTATTGTCCATCTGCATGGGTGTCATGAAGTTTACCACTTTTGTCTTAAGAAGCATGAAATTGGCTTTGGAGAAATGTTTTACCATGGTTTCCTTAATGGGGGGGTGGGGGTGGGATGTGGATATCTAGGGTGATTAGCTTATGGTCGGATCTGACCAATGAGTTGACTTCAGGTGTGGAATACCAGTCACTCATGTTGGTAATGACTAGCTCTAGGATATTGTTGCCCCCGGTGGGGGTGTGGATAAGTTGATCCAGGGCATTGGAATTTATGAATTCCAGAAAGTGCTGAGCGAAGGAGTTGGTACACGAGTAGTTTTTCCCTGTTAATGGTGGTGTAGTTGAAATCGCCCAATATTAGGGTGTTTGGTTGAAACCTAATATTTTCCAGCACATCAAGAAAAGAGGAATGGGAATACTGGGGCATGGTGGGTGATCTGTAGCTAGCTACAATTTGGCTTGCAGTTTTCCCGCAGAGTTAGTTGCACTTGGATAACCTTGGATGCATTATGCTAAGCAATGAGCCTGGAGGTGTGGATATACTTAATGAATATGGACACATCTCCGCCTTTGGTGTTCTGGTCCAGGTTAGATGGCTGAAAGGTGTGGTATGAGTTATAGCCTTGTAATGCAGAGAGGTGCTCTTTGGAGCCTTGAACCAGGTCTCAGTCACTGCACAGACATCTATGTTCTCCATTTTTAAGGAGTGCCTCAAGTGAGTGCATTTTGAGATTTAAACTTCTAGCATTGAGTAGCATTACCCTCAGTTTTTGCTTGCCTGTTCCTGTTATGGTGGTGAATTTGTCATTTGAACCTTGCCTAACAAAGGCACTATAGAGGTGGCAAGAGCCTTTGCCAGTATCTGGAATCCCAGGGGTGACAGGTGCAGGCCATCTGTGGCAAAGCATCGTGGTCTGTCGACCATGCCATCCCAAGCAGACAGATGCTGGATTCCCTTAGAATGACACCAGAAGCTTAGCCAATTGTTGAAGTCAATCATTTTGTCCTTGTACTGCGGTATCATTCTGGGCGATGGCAAGATGCTACTCAGGGCTAGGGTCATACTGCCTGGGCTACAAGATCGGAGAGTTCTTCCATGTCTTTTTTCATGTAGTCCAGGGAGGTAGTCTCAGGTCGTTCACACCAACATGGACAATCAGTCATATTTATAATAGTTGTGGAGTGACCTGAGTGTGTGGGTTATGTGGTGGATCCTGGCACCCGACAGGCAGCTGACAGTGACCTTCTTGTTTAGCCTGGTGAGTGGGACATCAGTGTGCCCGTCTATAGAGTCACTTATGACTAGTGTGTTGGCTATGTTGTTTTGCCTTATGGGCTGTGGTTGGGTGGCACACTAAGTCTGTGGGCTATGTGTCATTTGGGTTGTGTTGGTGGTGGGAGGATGCTTGCATTTCTGCTTTGGAGGTCTGTGTTGCTTGAGCAGATTATTATTGAAAGCTTCCGTGAATGTTTTTGTGTTTCTGTGTGTGGATTTTGATGGTGTAAGTTTAGTGGGGCTATGTAATGAGTGTGGTGTGGTGCAATTGTTTACCTTCTCCTCTTGACAATGAAGTTCAGTCTTGGTTGGAGAGAGGTTTCCCTCCAGATTGGCTAGATAAGTGCGTCTCTCACAGGTTGTAGTGTTGGGTGGTAGGAGGAGAGGGTTGTCTGTGTACATGAGGCAATTTCTACATTGCCCCAAGATGCCCAGATTCATCAGATAGACAGGAGAGAACACTGGGAGCTGACCCTTGGACATGCCTGAATAAAAAAATATTTTCCTCTAGACAAGTGAGGAAAGTGAGCACAAGAGCTGTTTTTCTCTAAGAAAGTGAGGAAAGTAAGTAACAAAACTGTTTTCCTCTAGGTAATGAAGAAGGGTGAGTGCTGTAGTAATTTGTAGTTTTAGTGCTTACAACAAATTCTGAACATGTGCTGAGAACGGATAAGCAAATTCAAGTGCTAAAACTAAGAATCTGTATCTGAATCTTGTTGTAGATAGGCTACCTAGTGCTTATCACTCCCACTGATAAGCTAGAAGGCTTCCCTCCAACACAGAAAGGCTTGGGGGCACAGAAGCTTACAAACAGTCCTGGATACAGCAAATCTGTATCTGGATTACACTACTTACAGGAAAGGCAGAAAACAAGCTTGGAATTTATAGATATAGATAGCTAGATAGATATAGATAGCTATATATATATATATATATATATATATATATATATATATATATATATACATATATATATATATTTTTTTTTAGTTAAGTTGGTTGGCTTTCTCAAAAAGTTCTCTCTGTATTAGAAGGAATGAGCTAATGACAGTAGCAAAAACACTTTAAATGCAGTACAAGCTAGCACACCTGAGTGTAGCAATATTAAGGCAAATACAGTTTAAATAAATGCAGATAAGTTAAAAATGACAAAAACAAGTTTATGAAAAATCAAATAAGAGCACTTGAACACCTAGAAGCACACAGAACAGCAAATTAAGATAGAAGACAGTTATGTAAGAGCAGTTCAGTTTCACTACAGCCCCCAGGTTGTTTACCAAGATGATGGCAGTGGTTGCAGCATGTCTCTGCCTGCAAGGGATCCAAGTTTTCCCACATATCAACAATTGGCTCCTCACTGCTACCTCCAAGGATCTGATACTCCGTTATCTGGACCGTCTGCCCCACTTAATGCAAAATCTAGACATTGCAATCAATCTGTCCAAGCGCCACTTAATCCAAACATAACAAATAGTCCAAGTGGCATCCAATGAGTTCTAAGTGATGCAGATTGCCAGTCATCCCCATGCCACAGTACTCTGACAGCTACTCGGGTACTTCATCACACTTCCCTTCCAGCAAAATTGATTCTACGATTCTTAGTCTGATGACCTGAGCAATTTTAATGGTCGTGCTAGCCAGCTTTCACATGACTATTCCAATGGACTCTCATTACAATGGTCTGAAAACATTCATTCACTGCATGCAAAAAATTGCATTACTCAATTCTGCAGAGAACCCATCACTTGGTGGATAAAATCTCCTTCATTGACAGAAGGATGTCTGTTCCATATGGACCCCCCATTGGCTGTAGTAACCACTAAGGCCTCCTTTATAAAGTGGTGGGGGTGCATTTCAAAGGGAAAATGGTCCATGGTAACTGGTCACATCTGGAGTTGTGTTCACATCAATATATTTGAGGTTAGGGGAGAGTCCTAGCATTGCAGGCATTCCAGGATGTTCTCCCAAATTGTGTAAGTTTTTTTACAGACATGGCAAGGCAGTTGTCTGGTATATCAAAAGGCGGTGAGGAACCCATTTTTACCCCCTTTTGTCAAGAGGCCATGAGAGTATGGTTATGGGTGATGTCTTCACAGCATTTTGTAATAGCAGCAAACATACCAGAGATGTCCAGTGTACTAGTGGACAAACTGAGCAGAGCTATAATAATGCCTCATGAGTGGTCCCTTAATCCAACAGTGGCCCTCTGGTCTCCTGTACGCATTTTCTTTGTTGTCTTTACTGAACAAATTCATCCAGAAAACAAGAAAGTGTAAGCCAAGAGTGATCATCATTGCTCTTTTTTTTGGCCCTGACAAACATCATTTCCTTTCCTGTGGCCTCTACAAGTACATGCCATTGGATGTTGGATCAGTATCCAAACCTATTGATTCATCCATATGGATTGCCTCCTCCAGACCAAACAATCCATGAAATTAACCTTGTGGTTCCTCTAGTTCTGACATTAGCCAGAGATGCTGGGTTCCCACCATCTGTTCATATTATAGCAGCATCCCAAAAGCAATCCACAAAAAAGGTTTATCATAACAGATGGAAAATATTTTCCATCTGGGCTATGTCAAAAGGATTATATCCCTTTTCTGCTCCCATTCCTTCCGTATTGAAGTTCTTGTCTTGGCTTTTCCATAGTGGTTTGTTTCTCAAAGTACAAATGGCTCCATTCTCAAATTTCCACATAGGTCAGAGTGACGCCTCTATAGCATCTTTTTAGTTTCCAAAGCCTTTTTGATAGGAACATTCCTCGTATGACTGCCAATCAAAGATCCAATATCTCCATGGGATATTACAAAACAACCTCCATTTGAACCATCCGCATTGGTAGATTTTGAAGTTCCTCACTAGTAAGACAATTTTTTCCTGTGGCTGTTAAATTGGTCAGACAGATTTCAGAGTAACAGACCCTTTCTTGCAAACCACCATACCCGATTTTCCAGAAACACAAGAGTTTCCTTAAGGACTAATGCATCTTTTCCTCCTAAGGTGGTATCTGAAACTAATTTTGAACTAGTCAATAAACCTACCAGTCCTTTTTTTTCCAGGTTCTCTAGCAAAGTTAAATATATTCTGCATATGTTAGATGTTAATCACCAACAAAGGTTCTACCTTCATAGAACTAAACACTTTAGGAAATCTGACCAATTGTTTATTGCCTTTTCGAGACCTAAGTTGGGCAAAGCAGTTGCTAAAGTTACCCTTTCAAGATGTTTATCAGATTGCATTTCCTTTGTCTACCCTAAAAGGGACTTTCTCCTACAATGTAAACCTAAAGCTCATGCCACTTAAACATGAATATACTTCCTAATGATAACATTTGTAATGCAGCCACTTGGGCCAACAGTTGACACATTTCTCTCATAAACTGGATGTGTAGTCAAAATGTTCCTTTTTTGGTTCCAGCATTCACAGGAATATCCTTTCTTGATACCACCCAGGTAAAAACAGCTTGGGAATCCATTTGTTGAATCGGATGAAAATCGACAATGACATATATGAAAGTTATGTACTTACCACAGTGATTGATTCACATTGTTTGATTTTTGTCTAGTTCAACCTCCCTATTGACCCGTCATAAATTAACAGATAATGGCTTCTGGTAACTGATTTATATCCCACTTACACACTTTGTATGAACAGTCCTTCCAGACTGTCTTCCATTCCTAGATTTTTGCCCTTCAGTCAGTAATTAGCCTTGAATGCAGTATTTCTGTAAAATTTGTATTTGTGGGTTAAACTCTATCTGAGGTACTAAGGTGGAGTGGATGAAACTGAGTTGGAAGAGTCTGTGCCCTGGATCTGTAAAGCTGCTGACTTGGTGCTGATGTTGGATCCGACATCCTATGTATTGAAACAAAAGAAGCCAGATGATAGAAGTATGTCCTTATGGTAAGTGCATAACTTTCATTTTCCCACTGCCAGAGTTCTTCAGGATGGCAGCATTGCAGGGTATCATATCTGTGCCTGCACTGCTTTCCTGACCTGGTTATGCCTGTGGCCCCAGTCAGACTTTTGGCTAGGTCATATCAGACAGTCATTTTCCTAATAAGGCCATTATAACACCCTAGCAGCCACCCTGTGTACTGGCTGTGAATGAGATGCAACATTATTTTTGTTTCTTTCATGTAACAGGCAGGTGCTGTTTGCTGGGTACTAATACAGGTAACTGTGGCCATGTGACTAGCCTCAAAAATAGGCAGTGGTTTCACAAGGAAAAAAAATGACAAGTCAGTGCATTGTGTACACTGTGTGATTTCTAAATTGAGTGCCCTTCAGTGTGCACACACGCTTACAGGTCACCTATACAAGGCTACAGACTTTACAGACCTGTCTCATACCTTGGGATACAGCAGTGTATGTTGGCCATCTTGTGCAATCTGGAAATTTGGAGATGTTTGTGACACATGAGCTCTATCTGTATGCTATGCAGAGTTTGAGAACACAGCCCCACTTTGTACACTGTCTAGTGCATTGTTCCTCAGTTATTCTAAGAGCTGAAAGAGATCCATGGAACCCAGATTTGTGTGGATTTGTGCAATAGGATACTAGTTAAAGGTCTGCTGCTGGTACAACTGAGGCTGACAGATTATTACTCGGACATGCTAGAAGTGTCACTATGCTTAGGTGTGCCTTATACTTGTACATAGCATTAAAGAATGTGTATCTCTGTCTGTGTTCTAGCCCACAGCCTTAACCAACAGTTATAGCCTGTGTAACCTGCAGCCCTTTATTTCATTATTTGTTGCCACAGAGTGTCTTGTCAGAGACCCCATGTGGTACACAAGCCCTGATGCCAAGTCAGTGATAACATGCAAGAACCTGCAAATACCTAAAATATTGTGCTGTCCAAGTGCCCAACTATTGTAACAAGAATTGATGTAAGGACATTTAAAAAATACAACAACATAGAAACTCATTTACCATCCCTAATACTTAAATGACTGCATAACAAGTGTTTAGAGAAAGTAAATAGTATAATTTTAGCTCAGAATGGTGAACTTGACTGTACTATTTTTTGCATGTCATGGCTGGGAGCATAACATTTCCTTCTCCAATACTGTGACATCTACCCCTAATATTTTACGTTGTATTTTATAATTATTGACTAGAGTGAGTTTAATTTCTCTATATATATCAGAATGTGCTCGTAAATAATTAGCGTACTCTACCAGTTTCAACTTCACTCAGCTGATTGTGACCAGTGCATCATCAAATACAATGGGCTGAAATCAACCTTGTTTGCTACAGACAGGATCACTGCACTTCTACCCTACCCCAAATTCCTACCACCCTGTCCATCTACATTTATAATCAGTTTACCCCCCCAACATTCACACACTCGTCTTCGTCCTGTATGCCTGCACACTCCCTGACATTTCCTCTGTCTCCTCCCCCTTCCTTCCTCTAATATAATCTTCCTCTCTTTGTGATCAAATATCTAATTTCCCTTCTAAAAGTAACCATTTCCTGCCTTCTCACTGCAAGTACCTCTTAGGATTATCAATAAGTACCATAACAGCCAGAAGCTATTGTATTAATTCCTCCTATCCCTACTAGATACAAGAAAATATGCTTTTATCAAATATGCTGCTCATCAACTTGTCCTAATTTTTGTTCTTCCTGTTTAGTTATTTTAAATCTTACCATAAACCAAAAATATCTTGCCAACTCTAGCTCAACCCACTAGCCACTCTCCTTTCTTGAACTCTTTGATCATTGCACCACATCACTTAAAAGATTCATCCCACCCTTACCTCAAATATAGACTACCTAACTCCCACTCAAGCCAACACAAAATAAAACAGCTATCAAAAATTTCTAAAAAAAAAGTGAATGCATTATTCCTACATACTAAAATCATCCTAGGAATTGACATTCACCCCAGTCCTGGCCCACTCCCTCATTGCCAGTCCTTTGATAATCCCTCTGCAGACTCTGACTGGACTACACACTTTTCAGCACCTCCTCATAAAAATCTAACTTTTGTTGCTATAAACATTATAAGCATAACGTATAAAATTACTGAAATACATTTGTGGATATCGCAGTATAGTCTCAATATTCTAGCCGTAATTGAAACTGTGTTAAAACACAGTTTAAGTGATGCCGAAATCAGGTGTAGCCAGTGAATTTCATTTTGTACTCTCTGATACTTAATGCTACTCCCAGTCTACCTGGCATTTAAAAAATGGTCATATCACTCCAGCTGTTGTCTCCCAAACTTAAGACGTGTAATATTTTAACTGCTCAGTCAAAAACTATTAGATATTGTTTTTCGATTTGCAGTCCTATCTGTAAGCAAGCTATATACACATTTTCAGAGGCATTAATCTAGATAGTTATAGACATTATAGGGCTTGATAAAGCCTAAATCTTTCTAACGTCTTCAGAAAAAATATATACTCTCTCTAGAGTACAAAGAGTATGCCTGGGTACATCCTTGACTGAAATGACATCCCCTTTTTACAATATCTTTTGTAATGACCTCATAAAGAGGAAAGGAGGTGGTGTTGAATTACTATTCCCTAATTATTATAAGGTCACGCCATACAGTGAACCAATAACAAACTTTAACACAGCAGAACTCCTAATCTCTTTCTTGAAATTAAATAACCACAAACAAATGTTCACTATTGCCCTGTACATTCCCCTCTTGTGACAACATGGCTACACTGGAGGAAATCAGAAACTGGATGTCTACAACTAAGGGTTGGTATAATGGCTAAGGGTTTACCTCACAGACATAAGGTGTACAGGGTTATATTATACACCCAACAAAACAGCAGGTCTGCAAACCAGCCTGTAACCAAAGTTTAACCCAGAAACTTTCACTACCACCCAGTCATTGATTAACTGAAACATACATGCCTTTGGATGATGCTATAATTCAGTTGAGTACAATTTTTTCTCAATATTCTTGCACCCCCTAGAAAGAAGATAAGAGAAGTAATGCAAATTGGCTGTCCAAACTAGCAGAATCCAAATGTTTGACAGAGGTACAGCATGGAAAGAGTGACAAAAGTATAAGACCCCATAACACCTTCAGCATTTCAGAGACCTCTACAACCAGGCAAAAAATAAAACAAATAAATGCAGACAAGAAAGATTACTATAACGGTATTGTTAATGGCTGTAAATACAATTAAAATTTTGGTCATGTGTTAATGAAATATTGCATCCTAGCCAAAATACAACCCCCAACTAGTCTCCCAGACATATACCACTTGAAACTGCCATTCAGTTCCATTTTTATTTTATAGATAGCATAGCCATATTTACAAGAACTCACACTCTTCCTAACCCAGTCCTAAAGCCACTTGCCATTGCCCTCATCTTCTTAAAACCAGTGCATATAGCCTATATCAAATAACTCCTAAATAAACAAGCTATGCTCCACCTCTGCTAATAACCTTCCAAGTGATTAACAGCCAGCAGTATTGCCTGCCCAGTTTCCAATCTTATTGATTTATTTGTGTTTAACATTTGTTTACTGGGAAAGTCCGACTTGGAACAAAGCCAATTTTCAGAGATGGCCCAGGGAGAAACACTCTAGAAGCATGTCTTTGTAATGTGGGAGGAAAACTGGGCACCCAGAGGAAACCCCACATGAATGCAGGGAGGACAAGCAGACTCTGCACAGAAGGTAGCCCAGCCGAGAATCGAATCGGAGAACATCTTACTGTGAGGCGACAACTCTACCACTGCACCATCTGCCGTTATAAATAGGTTCATCCAGGAATCTCGTATCCCCTTTGGAAAAAAATATGCATTATCCCACTACACAAAGGTGGCACCTCAACATATATTGCAATCTTCAGACCCATATCAATCTTATGTCCCCATCTAAAATATTTTAAAAAAATATTCAAAAGCAACTGTTAAAATATCTCCTTCAAGAAAATCTAATCTCCACACAGCATGGTTTCAGTCCATCTCAGAGTACTAATGCTGCACTTCTGGCCTTTACAGAAACTGTCAACAACGCCAGAGACAATGGCAAACTAGTTTCCTCCTTATTCCTAGACCTAACCAAACCCTTTGATAACAGTTTGTCAAAGTAAACTTTTACTAAAGATATCCTCACTAAGTCCGTCACTGTCCTCCCTCCAATCAGTGAACGTCCTCTAAACAATCCCTCCCTACTTCAGTTACAAGTCATACCACAAGGTTCCATCCCTGCTTCTGTCCTCTGTAATATTCTTGCCAGTACACTCCACATGTCCACTCAGCATGCCTCACTAATACAATACCTTGATGATTCAACACTCTTATGTTCATTTGACATCCTAGCACATCTGTAGCAAATCACTCAAGAAGCTTTCACAGCCACCAAACATGGCTCTGTAGCTCATAATTAATGATCTACCCCAAAACACAAACTTCTACTTTTCCTTCCCAAATCTCTCTCACGAAAAAGCAAATTTCAAAATATTTTCTCAGTAATACAAGAACTGAAATCCCCTCTCACACCAAACTCCTATGAATAATAGTGGATGACATACTCGTATCTGTCCTGCGTATACAAAGATCTAGTCAAAAGCTAGGCATTCTCCATAGGGTTAAAAAGTTCTTACTAATGCAACCCAAAGCACATTATCCTTAGCAATACTACCTCCCCTCACTTCTTTATAGCACTCCTAGCCTCACAAATCTCTCAGATTCGCAAAGAGCAAAATTGGAGCAGTGCTATAATAAATTTCCCAGATCTGTAGCAAATGCACCTTTAAGAGCCCATCATTGTATTACACTCAAGAATCTAAAATTGCTAGACCTACCCTACCACTTAATATACACACCGTTACTTTCAGAATTATTTAGTACCCCTCCACCTGTCCTGTGCAAAACAACACTGTGCATAATTTATGCCTCTAATCAACCAGTATGATCTAACGACCAAAAACTTCGCACTGTCCCCAAATCACTCATCTGTTGGATATGGACTGTAGTCTTCTGTTGCCAAACCATGAACTTTGTACCCATAGGTATCGAGTCAGTTCCTTCCTTCCAGCAATTCAAAGTCACCCTAAAACATTTCCTACCCAATTCATGGCTCTGTTCCTACTCTACAAAGTGCTAAGTATGTATTTTAACTGCAGTCTTCCCCTCCCATTATTTCGTTTTTTACCCCCTCTCCTCTGCATCTTACTCTACTTATCCATTCAACCTCTTCTACTTGACTTTCCTTCTCTTCCACTTTACTTCCCCCATTCTTCTTACTATGCCCCCTACTTTCTCCATTTCTCTTGCTTTCTTAATCGCTCTCCTTACTTCCTCCTTTCTCATAACTCCACACCTATACACTGTTCCACCATATCTTTATACTAATCTGAACATTAAAATAGTGGCCTAACCTACATATTTGTTTGTACTAGGTAATATTAAATAAACTAACCCTAAGTAAACTAGTACTGTAAATATTAAAACTGTTCCCTTCATTGTATATACTGTACTCTTGGCCAATGTTAATGTCCGTTACCTTTTCCTATGTAAATACTCTCTTGCAAAGTTTTGCCTGTCAAAAGTGTCTGCTTCTTTGGCAATTCCTATCAAAAAGAAGTGATTTGGTGAGCTTAGGCCAAGGTTTAGTTCAGGCTCTTGGCTGTTCCAGTTCTGCTTTTTCTGTAGAAAAGAGGATTCTTCTTTTCTGGGAATCTTCAAGATTATGAATCACAAAATGATTGTGAAAACAGCTTCTAGTTTTTCTCCTCAGGATTCTAATTTTGAGCAAAGTGTGGCTTCCATCATTCCCTTTGAAATATTATCTTTTTCTGAAAATAATTCCTGAATGGTCAGTTGTTCCAGTGGGAGCATAATGCCATTTCACTGCCTTGGAAGCAATATTATGTTTTACAGCAACTAGAATTTCCTGAACTTTCACTAGTTCCTCATCCTTCTTCTTCTTCCAGCATTGGACGGTGTTTTCATTACAGCCTGTATACTTGCTTGACAGCCAACCTGCTGCCCCCAATAAAGCAGATAAATTGCATAAACTTCCTCGGTCATACAAGTTTTTATATTCTAACCCTTGATCAGATTCGAGTGATTTTTCCAGTAAAACCAGCTGTTGCTAAAGATATAGGTAATGCCAGTCCCTGCCCCTCTGACAAGGATGGGAAAGCTTTTGATAGATGTGGGGAAAAGCATACTGTTCTGCAATACTTATTTTTAGAATTATCCATTGTGAAGCTCATATGTTAAAGTTTATGCTTGCCTCTTTTGAGAATATGAGGAACATTACATCATATTTTCCCTCATCTGAGGAAGAAAAAGGAACATCTTTGTGTAATCTTATTGTTTGTGTTTCAATTTGCTACCCGCTCTTTGAAATCTGCTTATGATTTAGCTAATGCCACTTCCAGGGCTGCTACTACTGGGACTGTTACGAGTAGGCTTGCTTGATTGCATACTCAAAACATTCCAGAGAATATTAAAGCTGAAATTTTGAATTACCCCTTAGAGGGGTAATATTTGGATCACCTGCTGGAGAGCTCCTTAAGTTTGAGAGAAGCATGCTGATTCCGGGAATTTCATAGATTTTTCTGCCTTGTTTCTCTAAGCTTATCAAGGGGATTAATGCTACTTCTGCAACCTTTCTCAGAAAGCATAATAAGCAGACACAGCAAGCTACTGATGAGTAGATTAAAAAAATAGTGGCAGGGAGATTCCAAGAGGAAAGAAGAGACCTCACCAGAATAAAAAACAGTCTATCAAGTCTGAAGGACCATCTTTGGAATCCTTCCTCCCATGTCCCACCCTGGCAATTCTTTAATCCTTCCCAAAGATCTGAACGTGCATTTCTGTCTTCTGGCAACAGATAATTTCAGACAAATCGGTTCTGAAGGTGATTTATCAAGTAAAGACAGCAGTGAGAATCTCTCCTTCCTTTTCAAGGGACTCCTCCTCCTCAGTAAGATCATACTTCTCTTTTTCCTCCAGTCATTCAGTATCTGCTGACTCTGGGTGATAGAAGCAGTCCATTCTCCTCCAATAGGTGAGGGTTTTTATTCAATGCATGTTGTGTCAATATTTGTAGAGACCAGTTCTTGATCTTTCCTTTTTAAATCAGTTTGTGATAGTGCTAAGTTCAAAATGTACTCTCTCCACAACCTGTTACCTCTCATTTCCTGGCTATGTCTTCTTATGACTTTAGTTTTAAAAGATGTTTATCACATTCAAATAGTTCCAAAGTTCGGACATTTCTTAAGGTTTTCCTGTGATTGGACCACACTTTCAGTTCTGTGCATTATCCCTTGTGTTTGACTACACCTGCAAAAGTATTTACAAAGTTTCTCACTCCAGTGTTGGCCTGCAGTAGACTGCAAAGTGTTCCATCTCACAACACTGTTTTCCTGGGGTGTCTAATAGATACCTCAGTTCAAAGAGCTTTTCTTCCACAGGAAAAAGTAGCACTGTATTTAGATGTATTATTGAGTTATTTCACTCTGGTCTCATCAAGGCATACCTCTAAACACTGTAGATATTTGTAGAATGTTCAGATTTTTTTCCTGTTCCTCACAATTTGTGGTTTTATGGTAAATCACTGAAAACTGAGGTCACTAAATTAAGCACATTTGAGTTTCAGACTTCATATCCTTCAGTAAATGTATACAAATACAAATCCTATTCTAGCAACTTTCAAAGTTTGTAAGAGCAATGTTTAACATTTGTTGGGAGGTAAGATGGCGGTCATCCTGTGAACACTGTCAGTGCAGCTCTTATGAAAATGGCAGGGACACTACAATTAAATCAGCGCAAACGTGGTCAACTGAGCTCCAAAATTACTTCAAAGGTTAGCTAAACACTTGCTAACCAGAAGTCTTCAAAAATGGTGAAAAAAAAAAAAAACCCAAAACAAATAGATAACCATGTAAAGACTTGCCTCTGAGGTGTGAGTGACTTCCCAGGCGAAACTCAGATGCAAGGGGCTGCAAAATCGGAGTCGTACATTACCAAGGGGACTATCAGGATGGCAAACGAGACTGATAACATGGACTTAAAAACGTCAAAGTCTAAATTCCCAGGTATATCCACTCAAGAAAACTAGAAATTATTTCCAAAAGACGGAGGACTACCAGACAACTGGAAGGCCAGAAGGCATAAGTAAACTGAAATCGGAGCATTTCCTGAACTTGGAAGACTTCAAAATGGTGTTAAAACAATTACGTTCAATGATTCAACAGCTATCAGACCAACTGCAAACTTTTGGCAACGTAATGAACCAGACAGCAAACATTAGAAAAAATAGAAGCTAAAACATTAGAACATTAAATAAAAATTAATCCGATATTGGAAACATCACAATCTAACACTAAAACTATTCAGGAACTGCAGCAAAACAAATCCTAGACCTAGATGCAAAAAGCAGAAGAAACATTTGGTCACGAGGAGTGCCAGAAAAATATGAACAGTCAAAACTAAGGTTCTACACCAAATTATTGGCTGCCGCCTAGATAACCAGGCCAAATGCAACCAAATCATTACTGAGGGAGCACATCATGCATTAAGAACACCATGGTCACAAGATAAACAGAGACTGTATACATGAGTCTTAAATTGCCAAGATGCCTTTAAAATCTTGGCTGCTGCCAAATTGAAAAACACCAACATGGAATGGGAACAAAATTACTTTTGCCTAGGATTTATCATACCAAATCAAGCAGGATCGACAGACTGTAACCAATCTGCGAGTTTGACTGTGCGGGGGATCAAGTTTCAGATGAGATACCCCTCTACTTTGGTATTACAGGAGAAGGGAAATAAATATGCTGTGAAGTCACTTAAAGATGCAAAACAAGCCTTCATAAATGCTTTCAACAAAATACCTGAATGAAGTTTGACTGTTTTAACTATTATAAGAAGACCACATACAAATACTAACGTATATACTGGTAATGTTGGAAATCAAACTGTGTTAACCAAGGAGCTGTAAGTTTGGAACAAAATGATGTATGTAATGTGTTTTGTATTTTGATGTCTGTATTGATTTTACACACTTAATGACATTGTGGCCGCCGGGGCTCTGTCTATACTGGAGTGTTTTCGCAGTGCACTTTCACAGGGCCCCCCCTGTGAAGAATTGAAGAAAATTCTGTCATGTACTGGAGCCATGTTCTGTATGTGAAAGTTAGCATCAAGTTGGTCTTGAATGAAGTCTCCTTGTTAATAACATTATTTAATGTCTGCATACTGAATATCAGTGGAACCAAACTACTGTAAGTTTAGGATAAAACATTATATCCAATGGTTTTATGTTTTGATATTATCTGTACTGGTTTTACACTTTGACCGTGTTAGTCACCGGGACTCTGTTTATATATGTGTTTCTACAGTGCACATTCTTCTGTCATTCATAGGAAGTTCCCTGTGAAAGTGCTGTAATGTATCAGAGCTTTTTCTTTGTGTGAATGTTAGCATTAAGTTAGTCTTAATGTTAACAACAGAGTGATTTTCTTTATCTGATGACAATATACCGAATATCAGTGGATATATTGTAAATGCTCATTTCCTAAGATTTGCCAACTAAGTAATTGTACCTTTTGATAAATTACAGGTATAATCACATATGTGCTTTTGTATTGGAGTTTTGTCTGTGCTGGCATAATCATTATTAATGGTTGGGAGGTCTCTTGGGTTCTGTATATGTACTTTTCATAGTTTATGCAATACACTTCCTGCCATTTTACCATATTGTAGTACCTGCAAAGTATTATCTTGTCTCAGAGTTTTCTATGAGAATGAAAGCATTAAAGCTGGTTCTTGCTTTCAAATTACATACGTCGTTGTCATTTATAACATACCGCTACTGATTTTATCATTCAGGTAAAGAAAAAGAAACCGGCGGATTGAACGTCATCTGTTCTACTAAAATGGTGTGTATTTGTTTATGGTAACCTGTTCAAATTTAAATACTTGTTTGATAAGTGTCCCTTCTGCTTTTTCTATATATTACAAGTTAACACTTCATAAAGGGGCTGTGTGACTTGTTTTCATGGACTTTTTTGGGGTAGTCATACTATTTTTGATCTACTTAATTATTTTTATATTGAATTTCAGGGTAAATGTATTGGAAAATGAACACACATGGATGCAAGAATATAATGTTGTTTACTTGTATGGTTCTTTATACACTGTTAGTTTATTCTCTTCCTGGCTCATTTAGAGTGTGGTTAGGCACAGGTTGGTAGCAGGAAGAGCAATTTGTCATTTTTCTTGTATTTAAACTTGTGATAAAAATGGTTCTAAGTGTCTCAACACTATTTCACCATCCATTGGTGCAATTTTATTGGAAGCGTTAATGTGAACAATTGATTATGGAATGTAAAAGGTATACAAACGAAACAAAAACATATTTTTTCACTTACCATTTAAATCAAAGGCTGAAATATTTTTTTTTACAAGACACTCGCATGATGTTGGGTCAGTGGACTCGAGCTGGGTAAAAAGTGGATAGAGACTATAGTTGAATCAAGCACCAAATCAAACAGCACTGGGCTTACAATTATTCTCAAAAGAAATCTTTAAAGGAT
This sequence comes from Protopterus annectens, assembly GCF_019279795.1. Taxonomy (NCBI): domain Eukaryota; kingdom Metazoa; phylum Chordata; order Ceratodontiformes; family Protopteridae; genus Protopterus; species Protopterus annectens. Next base: position 489,326,145 of record NC_056747.1, read on the forward strand.
AATATGTTGCAGTGTAACTCAGATGAGGAAGGGAGATGGTGTTATGTAGTCTTAAACTCATTTTCTTGATAAACCTGTACTATTACTGAACCTATATGCACCCTGTACTAAACAGCATGAGTATATAATGTCAATTTATAAATTCCTAAGCCAACACCCTGACTATTATATTTTATGGGGAGATTGTAATGCAGTTGGTGATCCTATGTCCAACAGGAATAGTAGAAGTAATTCATATAATATGCATGCTTCAAAAGCAATTTGACTTCAGAATAGATTGTATTTATTTGACCCCTTCAGTTTTCAGAAGAGAAATGAAGTATCTGAGAAATTTACTTTCTACTCCTATTGCTATAAAACTTGGGTGAGGTTGGATGACAACATAATCTCAGAAATATTTTTGAGATCTAACATTAACTTTGATATCTAACCATTTTTTTCTGACCATTCTAGAATTACACTTACCGTTAATTAGTCCACTACAAGTACCACTGAGAAAAGTTATAACTGGACTCTTGACTGTTAACTACTCCAGAAAGGTGATGATGATAAGGCATTTAATGAGGTACTTGAGCTTACGAACATCCGTAATAGTTCTCATACTCATTTTGATATACAGTGGGCTGCTGCTAAGGCTCAAATTAGGGCACACTTGTTAATAACACAATTTATTATAAAAAAAATCTACCGATCAAAGGAAGGAACATTCAAGGGAATAATTAGCAATCTTGAAGAGGAACTTCATAAAAATTACAGCTCTATTATAGAAAAAAAAATGATCTTCAGAAAGAACTTTACCTACTTTATACAAGCAAGTATTCTTCAACAAAATGAAAATGGCTAGATATTCTGAATGAACACAAGTTCTATCAAAAATACTGGCAAGAATGATTAATTTCAATAAAGTGTCTTTGTTAATAACCAAAATCGTATATCAAAATAAGACTTACAACACAAATACTGAGATTATTCTTTTGAACAAATCTGGTCTCAAATGTATGGGGAGCAAAACTTGCTTACTTACTATGAAAAACGATAAATTAGTAAACCAGATAATTTTTCCCAAACTTAATCAAAGTCAACAGGACCTTCTTACAGTTCCTTTCACTTTACAAGAAATACTATATAAAATAATCTTAATGCGGGTAAAGCCCTTGGACCTAATGGAGATGCAGCAGCTTTTTATAAAGCCTTTAGTCAAATAAATTCAAACATCCTATTGCCTATTCAATTACATTAAAGAAAATGGTATAACTGATCTGTAGTTGAATAATTAATTATAAAACAGTCTTTATTCCAAATGAAAATACTGACACCTTATAAATTTAAACATTAAAATATTTGCCTCATTGGCAAACAGATTGAAACCATTACTACCAAGTATAATTTCGCCTAACCAATCCGGTTTTCTACAGGGTAGACAAACCTGTGACCATACGTTAATTTGAGATTACTACCAAGTATAATTTCACCTAACCAATCCGATTTTCTACAGGGTAGACAAACCTGTGACCATACGCTAACTTGGAACACCTTCATTTCTCTGTCTGCTCAAAATGGTAATTAATTGTTTGCACTTGTTCTTGATGCTTCCAAAGCTTTTGACAGACTCTGCCTAGAGTTTCTTTTTTTCATTAACGCCACACTTCGGTCTACTGAAAACTTTTATTAACTCAATTAAAATTTTTAATGCAAATGCACACAGGACTTTACATATTAACAAAACTGCTTCTTCCCTAATTAATGGAACAAGACAAGGTTGCCCATTATCCCCATATTTATTTAATATCTATATAGAACCGCTTTTCCTTCTTATAGTTGAAAGAACTTTTCACTGTCTCTCTACAGTAAGGAATATAAAGCTTACACTAACAGCCTTTGACTTAAACCTTTACTTACTTTACCTAATACTGATCTACCAAAAATTCAGAATTCTGTTGAAACATTTTCAAAAAATTTTAATTACAAACTTACCATGAGTAAATTGTGTATTTTCCTTTAAACCCAAACTATCACTAACTTACTTTCCAGAGTCTGGAATAAGTTAAATGACACTTAGAAATATTTGGGTATTTTTTTTTTATCATGACCCAAAAAGTTTTACCAGATTAACTTAATGAAACTTTGAACAGGAACTCATGAGATGAAACAAATTAAAATTTCCTCTGTTAACTCCATTAACATTTGACCTCTGTCTAGTGCAGGCAAATAGATATTTATTGTTGTTTTTATGATATTTTATATAATTTTCACATTTTACTAAATATCTCAACAACAAGTAACGCAGAACCCCGTAGCTTCATATGAATGCTCTCAGCTAGATGAATAAAATGTTGCTGACAGTATGTGTAACTTGAGTGGTTGCTGAGATATTGTAAGTTGTTTACAATATATTACAAGTGTAATAGTTACTGTGTTTACCCAAAGAATGTAAAAAAATCATTTGTGCTGAAGAGTTTGGCATTTATACTTGTGTCATAACCACTATGGTTCCAGAGATATGCACATTATTTGAAATGTGAGGACATATTTTGATTCCTACAAAAGGCTTTATCTCCGCCCATTGGAAGTTTCACTGCAAACTTGCTGAGCTTCATTGGAGTGAATGAGTTAAACCTTCCTAAAAGCTGTCTAGTCAGACTATGACTGATTAAAGAAATGACATCAACCGTATTAGAAGACCCAAAAATAGATTATATTAATATAAATCTCTGTAAAGAGTTATGGAATATGCTCACACTTAACATTTTCTTTTGTTTTTTTTTTGTTTTAAACAAATATATATAAATTAATCACAGCTATTAAATATCAAGATAATATCCAATACTCAGACTGTTGGTCCAAAATGTAACCTGCAATTCAACCAATTCAGCTTTTTTTTAAAACTAATCCCTTTAAAAACAACAACATAAAAAAAACTGTTATACCCAATTCACGATGGGTAATGATGCGTATTTAAATCCTGTCAAACTCAATGTTATTCCACATCTTCTCCAAACTGTCTATACTGTCAAGACCAAAGAGGTGACATTTTGCATACATTTTGGAGTTGTAAATGTTCATATAAGTTATGATGCCCATTAAGTGCCAGACTTGAAAAAAAAATGGATATTTGCTATTTTACACACTCCCCCTATGGGACTATTTAAACAAAAAACTACATACATACTTTACCATTTTTTCATTGATGAAGCTGTATATATATATATATATATATCACAAAACTGGCATGCATCATGGGATGGCTTTAAATATATGGTGATTTAAATGTGTAATGGTTCATAAATTAATAGTTAGCAATGAAAGCAAATACAGTTATTGCACACAGTTGTGGAAAACACTTTTTTTGACCACATACTCCAATAATTTAAGCTAGACACATCTACATATTAAGCTGTCTTAAAGAGATTTATTACTCAAGTCTTGTTTTTTCTTTCATTCTTTCATCTATGAGACCATACTGATCTGATTCTATCCATGTCATTCATCATGAATGGATCTTGGATCTGACCTCTGATCCAAGCTGGCAACTGAAGGACTGATCCAGAGCACAAACTCCTCCACTTCCATTATCCCCTGCTGACCCACAACCCTCAGATGTTGTTTGCAGCAGAATCGCTACAGACGTGTTTCTTGCAGCTCAAGCTTCCTCAGTTCAGATAAATTATTTTAACTTTCCTTTTTTTGGATTTTCCTTTCTCTCTTTATAGCTTTTAGTGTGCTCTTTACCTCTGCCTTCCTTCGGCTTAGATTAGATTTCCTCCTCTCCCAGTAGTTTTCTAAGTTTTTTCCCCATGGGTTCCTGCCTTTTTCTTCCCGGGTCCTTTTGGTAGTTTTCTGTTAGGCACTTCTTCAGACAAATACAAAGACATATTAAAACACTTATATATGCTTTGGGTACCCAGCTGACCTATTTTGTAAGCAATAATCGAATTAATAAATTATTCAATTAGGTCGGGGTAAACCAAACAACTTAAAAAACAGTACATACAAAGACTAACTGCCCAAAACTGCAAAAGTCTTAAATTACATATGTTTACTTAGTGTTAGGGAATTTTACTTTAGCTCCCTTAACTAACTATCTTTAGTAAGATAATCCCTTCTTGGTCCTTCTCTACCTGCTCTTGTCTGTAGAGAGTGTGGGCGTTTTGAGTGTGTGCATGCGTGACCATTACTATGCTCAAAGCCTTCTGGCTTTAAAAGATGCTCCTCATGTGGTCAGAAAATGCCCCATTCCGACTTGCATGAGGAGTGTGTCTGTTGCCTAGGAGAAAGTCACCTGGAGGTTGAATGCGACATTTGTGCCACATTCAAACCCAGAGCTATCATAGATCGGAGAAATAAGCTTCTGCTAAGGGGCTTGCTAAAGAGTCCTTTAGCCTCTGGCTCCTCCTCTAAGACCCTTTCTGATCCTAAAAGGAAGACTTCTTCCTCTTCCAACAAGGATTCTTCTTTGAAAAAAGCGAGGCTCTCTGATTGCAGATCCTTGGATCTGAGCCCAGCTTCTTTGACTTTAAATATGGGCCCTTCTGCTCCAAGAGCCTCAGATTGTTCTGTCTGATCCAAGGCCTTGGAGCCTTTGGGGCCCTCAGCTCTGACTCAGCGCAGACCGTCTTCGGACTTGACCTATCTGTCGGATCTGTCTATACCACCTGCTAAACAATCTGATCCGTCCAAGTCTTCAGATCTGACTGTTATATTGGATCCAATTTAGTTATTGATGGTTCTCCCTCTAGGTCTAGGAGCTTGGATATGAGATATTGGAGTTGGTATCCCTCTCAAGACTGCAGGTTATTTACAGATTCTCCAGCAAGGGTGGGGCATTCTTCTGTATCTTCCAAGTCCTCCAGGAGTTTGCTTCTCTCAGATATGGATAGGATTATGAGTTCTCTCAAGGCTCAAATTGAGTTGGGCTTGTTACCATCCCCGGCTCAGTTGCCAAAGTGATCCTCTCCATCCACGGGACTTCACTCTCCTCGTCTGACCCATCTGAGTTTGGATCACCAGGATCAGAGCATTCTCTGTGAGAGGCAGACAGTGTCTGGTATACCTTCCTTTCTCACACCATCAGGATCCCCGGCAGGCTCTTTTCTGCTGCCCTCAGAACTGGCTGCACCTTTTCCCCTCTGAGGTTGGTGCTGGTTCCTGGGAGGGGTGGGGTCAGGCTGGGACCTCTGTGCTGGGACAGCTTGGGGTCAATATTGTCTGGAGACTGTGCTGCGTTGGGATCCCTTCTTCCTTCTCGGGAGGCTCTGGCCATGGGGGAGGAGAGGGTGGCTTTGTCCAGCCCATTGGCCTTCCAGGTGGTAGAGAGGACCATCTCTGGCCAGGCAGTTACCTCTCCTTTGTCTCTAAATCCTCCCCAGCCCCTCTCAACTTTGAGTGGTGAGCCTTCATCATCCTTCCAGGGTTAGCCCTCCAGTGAGTGCCATCAGATGGGCATTACCTCCCTTGGGGTCCCTGCCTCTTCAGAGTCCATGCCATGGAGGAGCCTCTTCAGAAGGCAACATGCAAGAGGAGGCACTTGGACTCCCCTAGAGAGTCCCTCTCTGAGGATACTGATTTTGAGGAGGGAAACTGGTCCCCCAGACTTCCGTCTCAGGAAGTGTCCTTTGGGGACATCCTCGAAATTCTCAAGCAAAGAGGCGGTTGGTATTCCCCCACCCCATCTTCAGAGGAATTCATGTTTCTGAAGGCCTTCTGGATGGGCCCATCTTATACTGGGTATCCTGTTCCCTTCCTCCCCTGCTGATGAGCTTGTTCAACTCATTGCCAACAGGGCATGGAAGGAGCTGACCACAGTGGAACCGGTCCCTAAAAAGGCTGTAAATTTCTAAGTGCCCCCAAGGATAAGACCTGGAGTAAGGGTGCCCCTGTTGCTTTTGTGGTGTCCGCAGCTGTTAAAAAGGAGCTTGCTGAACAGAGCTCCATGGTCCGGAGTAATGGGCAATAGACCATTTTGGCAAGCGTGTGTTTGCCTTGGCTACATTCAGACTGAGGGCAACCAATTATATGGCACACTTCACCTGGCTTCATAGGGATTTTTGTGTTGGAACTCACTACTTCCCTTTCAGAGTTGCTGCCTCTGGAGAGGCTTAAATACGTCTCTCTAAAGCTATCCTCTCTAACTTCCCTGGCTAGTGCTTTGATTGGTTGATCTCCAATGCAGCGGGCAGAGGCATTGCCATAGACGGCATGCCTGGCTTTGCCTTACAGGTGTGTGAAACCCTTTAAGGCTTCCTTCACTAATGTCCCTTTCAAAGGGTCAGCTTTGTTTGGTACCTCCGTCCGAGACTGCAGTGAGCAGGAGGGAAAGACTGTCTGTGGTTGGGATCAAGTTCTTTAATCCCCAACTATCCTTTTTCAAAAATCAGAGGGCTAGTAAGAAACTTTGGTTCTGCAAGACTCTGTCCTCCTTCCAGGAATCCTCTTCTACTGGCTGAGGTAGGGGATTCAAGGGCAGACACCACCCCAGAGGCAGAGGGGGTCCAAGAACTATGGCTTCTGGGAACCTTTCTCAGAGAAGCCCACTCAGTGCTTCTGAGGTGCTGCCCAGCTGTTCTGCCCTGGAGACAGTCAGGGACGACTCTCCCTTCACCCACTAGCCTGGGCAAGTATCACCTCAGATCAGTGGGTGTTGGATTATTTCCAGAAGTTACTTCATAACCTTTTTTCTGCCTCCTCAATTTCAAAATTCTCTCCCAGATGTCCCACCCCGCCAAAGGGAGTTGGCCCATCTCAATGTTCAAGACCTTCAAAAAAGAGGCATCCAAGAGGTCCCAACAGGACAATGAGGGTCCGGAACTTGCTGTTAACTTCTTTTTCGTGGCCAAAAAAGACTGGGAACTTGCATTCCATTTTGGACCTCAGCGAACTGAACCTGTCTGTCAAGAAGTCCAAGTTCCAGATGGTCACTGCTCATTCTGCCTCTTCAGAGCAAGGATGACTGGATGTGCTCTGTGGATCTCAAGGACATGTACTTTCATATCAAAATTGACAGATTCTCCAGGAGGTACCTAGGGGCCGTTAGTACCAGTTCAGAGCCCTGCCCTTTGACTCACCACAGCCCCCAGCTGTTTACCACATGCATGGCAGTGGTGGCGACTCATCTCAGGCTGCAAGAATTCCATGTCTTCCCATACCTGGATGATTGGCTCCTCATGGCCCCCACGAGGCATCAACTTTCTATGGCTACTGACTATACCCGCAGCCTCTTTCAGGATCTAGGAATCCGGGTCAACCTGCTTAAATCCAATCTTTCCCAGTGTCAGAGCCTTGAGTTTATCGGGGTTGTTCTAGACATGGTGTCAGACTGCAGCACTTCCTATCCATAGAGTTCAAATCATTCAGGACCAGGTCCATCAGTTGCTGACTCTAGATCATCCCACAGCCTACTTAATCTTGCAGGTGCTAGGCTCAATGGCAGTGGCTATCCAGTTAGTTCCTCTTGCCAAATATCACATGTGGATTCTGCAGTGGACCCTGGTGGTTCAGTGGTCTGCTCAGTTTCACCCCATGTCCATGACCATAAGGATCTCTCAGGTGTGCAGAAATTGCCTTGCATGGTGGCTTCAAGCTCAGTATCTCATTCTAGGCACACCCTTCTGTCTTCCCAACACAGGGACACAGTGACCACAGATGCCTCCCTGTTGGGGTGAGGGCATTTTCTGGGAAGGATGGTTTAAGGCACGTGGTCCCCATAGAGACCAAATTGCACATAAACATCCTGGAGATGAGTGCAATCCTAATGTTCCAAGCCCTTCAGGAGTGCCTCCCTCTCAGGACTATATCAATTCAAATAGACAACATGGCAGTGGTCTGGTACATCAACAAGCGGGGGGCAACTCTGTCTTATCCGCTGTGCAGAGAGGCTATGTGAGTATGGGAATGGGTGATGTCTTCCAGCTGATTTCTTCTTGAAATGCACATTCCCGGCAGTTCCAACGTGTTAACTGACAAACTCAGCAGATCTGTCTTGAGTCCTTACAAGTGACCGCGGAATTTGTCAGTGGCAAGTCAGATATTTGACCATTGGGGTCTTCCTTGCTACGATCTTTCTGCCTCCCTGATCAGCCACAAATGCGGCATTTACTTTGTTGTGATCCCCCCCGATGGGTGAGTCACCCAGGGATGCTCTGGTTCACGACTGGCGGTTGGAACTTCTATATTCTTACCACCCCAACTTCCTTCATTCCTAAAGTCTTGCAGAAAGCCCGTTACCTGAAGACTCTTTTCATCATCCTTTTTTGGCCTCATCAGGTCTAGTTCTACCTGCCTTGGTCTCATCTGAAACATCCGCCCTGGATATTGGATCCCGCCCCAGATCTCATTATCCACCATTGAGGGGGGGGAGGGGTTCCTCAATTTCCATTCTCTACATCTAACCACATGGTTCCTCCAGTTCCAGTGATCCTTTCCCAGTCCAGGCTTCCCTCGCCGGTTAAAAGTATTATCCTAACCTCTCAGAAACCATCTACCAAGAAAGTGTATTCCAGTAAATGGAAGAGATTTTCTATTTGGGCCTGACAATGCAGTCTAGACCTTTTTTCAGCTCCTCTTCCTCACCTTTTGCTGTTCTCAGTCTCTCTTTCATGAAGGGGCTAGTTTCTCCACAATTAAACTGCAGCTGGTGGCCATCTCTAATTTCCATTTAAACGAACATTCCACTGTTTCTTCCAGACTGTGCAAGGCCTTTCTCAATGGAATCTTTCTCCTCCAATCTCCTATCAAAGATCCCTTCCCAACCATGGGATCTAACTCTAGTGTTGTAGTCTTTGACACAAATGCCCTTTGAGCCTGCAGCATCTTGTGATCTTAAATTCCTGTCCTGAAAGACAGCCGCCTTGGTAGGTATTATTGCTGCCAGGAGAGTTTCCCAGTTGCAGGTTCTTAGCATTAAGCCCCCTTTTATGGTCTTCCACAAGGATAGAGGGGTACCACAGGACTAATCCTTCATTCATCCCTAAGATAGCTTTGGAGACCAATCTTAACCAATCTATTCAGCTTCTTGTGTTCTTCCCCAACTACTCTAATAGAGGGGAATATATGTTGCATTTTTTTGGATGTCCATAGACATCTACGTTTTTATTTTGAGGACTGAAGAATTTCAGAAGTTGAATCGGCTCTTTGTAGCTTTCTCTCAGGCCAGAAAAGGTCTGGTAGTTACTAAGGTATCAATTTCCCATTGGGACGCAAGCTGTATTTCCTACATCTATGACAGTAGTTAACATGGACCTTTCCAGACCAGTTAAAGCTCACTGTACTAGGTCGGTCCCCTCATCTTCTACCTTCTTGGCTAAGCTTTCTTTGAATGAGATTTGCACTGCTGCTACTTGGTCTAATCCCCACACCTTTATTGAACATTATAAGTTTGGTTTAGTGTCTAGGAACAGGGCTTCCTTTGGTTCCTCTGCGCTCCGGCATATCCTTCCCCGAGGCTTCCCAGGGTTCATAGTAGCTGGGGACTCTGACCCATCCCTGGTGAATGACACAGATACCATCAGATAAAAAGTTATGTACTTACCATAACTTGGAATATGTGCTATCCAATGTCATTATTCATCATGTTCCCACCCTTCTTCCCCCTTTTGTCTGGAGATTTGGTAGATATGGAGGAATATCTTTCTTTTGAGGAGTTTTCAGTTTTATAGGCAGTCTAGCCTGTTTTTTTCCTCTCTCCAGCAAACTTGATCTGAGGGTTGTGGGTCAGCAAGAGATTATGGGAAGGGAGGAGATTGAACTCTGGATCTGTCCTTTAGTTGCCGGCTCGGATCCGAGGTCAGATCAAAGACCCATCCATGATGAATAATGACACTGGATAAGACAAATTCCAAGTTATGGTAATCACATAACTCTTTATCTACTATTTTCATTGTATTAATTGAACTTGTGTTATAGCACTTGATGTACATAGTTGTGCATATTTCTTTTTTCTGTTAATTCTTCAATGTGTTATAAACAAAACATTCTCTATGTACTTGTGATAATCACATGTTGAAGTTTTTGATATTATTTCTTTGAAATCCAAGTAGACATTAGAAAAAATATTTTTAACATTTGCCCCATATTTTTGGACCTTTGGTAGTGTTGCTCTGGTTTCACATTGTGTGAATTAAAATTCCCTGATCTGTCTTAATCCTCCAAGGTGCATTTGTAAGCCTTTTCAGCACGTCTGGCCACACCTTCCCTTCTTTCAGTGCAGTCCCATGTGAAAATGTTTTGGAAAGGGGTTCAAAATACCAAACCTTCCAAAAAACTGGTAGCTCCTCCTTGGGACCTTAATTTTGTCTTGGGGGAAAAATATTTCCTGCTGTATTTGAACCAGCTTATTCTGAATTGAGGTACTTAACATGGAAAAAAAACAGTGTTATTAATTGCTGTAACTTGTGCAAGAAGAGTATATGAGTTGCAGGCTCTTATGATGGGTGAATCTTTAGTTTTCTATCAAGAATGGTTTCTTTAGGCATAAATGAAGGATTACTTTTTAAAGTGGAATCCAAGTTTACTTTGAGGCAAGCTATCCTACTCGCAGTCTTCTTTCCAAAACCTAAAAGCAAGGGGGAGAGTATAATCCAGACATTGAATGCCCACAGACATCTGATATTATCTTGACAACACTAAATCTTGTAGGAACTCTGATTAGTTGTTTAGTTTCTTGTGAAAGTAGGAAGAAAGGACAACCTGTGGCAGACTTTCCAAATGATTGCTGCGTACTATTACCTTTTCTTAAACCCATCACAACTAGGCAGGTCAAAGCAGGGTCGGGCTCATTCTGCTAGGGCCTTGGCTTTATCCGTTGCTTGTGCGAAAGGGTTGGATTCTAGAAGTATAGTAGAAGTAATAACATGACTCTGTACATACCTGTACAAAGCACTACTAAGTTGCTTTGCCAGGTCTGCGACTGGCTTTGCTAGGGCCATTCTTCAGGGGCTCCTGGATATATACTCATCCTTCCTCCTGTTAGTCAGTGTAAGTTATGGTAGTTTACCCATATTGCTAAGGTTAATGCAGCGGTGATCATAATAACGAACACAGTATATTGAGAAAGTGAAGTTCTCATATAACAATAGATGTTAGAATGTTCACTGCTGCAATAGTAGCTCCATCCCTCCACCCCCCCTTATTTTGTGTGTGGTGAAGACTTCTATTTTTACTTTCCTACCATTGACTTTTTCAGGCCCCAATCTCATTCTCTTAGTTGGCATGAGAACTCTGAAGGGCTTGGTACCCAAACTTCTCTCTTTGTTCAGGTCGGCTCAAGCCAAATAACTTTTTGGGCATGTGGATGGTGTCCATGAAACTTTAGAAGCTGGCTGGCTGTTATATCCTGTGCAGAATGTAACGCATAGCTAAGCCTACTGCAGCAGTGAGCATTCAAATATCTGCTGTTTATTGCAAGTTTATTAATACAACTGTACTTTCCACAAAACCAACAGCATTTAGTTCTTCCAATTCTATAATAACTTTTGATCCAGAGCGTAATAGAACCAGTACCTGTAAATGAAAGAGGTGGATTTTGTTTTCATGGCCCCAAAGAAAGAAGGCATTTGGAGATGTAGCCTGGATTTGTCAATTCTGAATGCCTTACATATTTCAAAATTCAAAATACTGACTCTACAGAGCACCCACTCATTCATCCAAATGTCTTTTTGGCTACCGTGGACCTTCTAACGTGTTTATCTCTGTATGCCTATTCATCCTGTTCAGACAAAATTTCAAAGATTCTGTGGTTTGGATTGTGCTTTCAGTTTAGTGCTTTGCCTTTTGGGATTTCAACTGCTGAAAGAGTTTTTTCTTAGAGCATAGCCCTCTTAGTAGCATTCTGTAGGTTCTAAGATATCTACATTTACCTTTACCTCAGTGACTTTCTAATCCATGCCACTTCATATTACTGATTCTTCATTGGCTCAAGTTTTAAAATGTTGTTTTAACTTTTACATCCTGTCTCCAAGTGTCTTGTATTTCATGCTTAAGCTGTAATCCTTTACCCAGAATTATATTATTCATACCTTCCCCATAACCCCTACAAAAGTGTCAGATGATTATAAAATATATGTATTTTTTGTCTCAGTTTTTCTTAGGTCACTGATGTAGATCATATAATCATTTTATATTGATATACTGATCTTTCTGTATGCATATTTCTCATTTCCTTTAATTTGTTGTGCCTTAAACTTCTTTTTTCCCTGTTTTGTCAGTACTTTCTTCAAAATTGCAATTAAACCAGGAATGTTCTTTGCTTCCACATAGACCTTGACTCGCACAAGGCTTTAAAATGCCACCCCCCCCAAAACACACCTCATAATTACACATTTCATGCTGTTTAACCAAATGCCATTAAAAAAAAAAATTACCTATACCCAAATGAATCTAGGACTTAAAATGTTTAGGCTGGAAGCCAGACATGGAGGTACCAGAAAATGTACATTTTATTAGCATTGGTTGCTCCTTATATCACTTAGTCTGTACTAAAGCATCCTTTACGTCTCTGCACTTGCAAGCAGCCACAATCATAATGAATGACAATGTCATAGTAGCAGCTGTTCTTGATGTTGAATTTGAGAGTCTACATGCACCTCATGCAGACTGTCCTGCTCTCGTGGCAATACCACAGTCCTGCTCTCTGCTGACAACTCTTGCAGATGGCAGGAAGAAGAATGCTTTTTAGTTGCTGGAGCAAACAGACCCAAATAATTTTCCCCATCAAGTTGCTCGCTCCAGGATATTACCCCCTTAGTACTAATGGCTCATGGATCATACTGAACAAAACAACTTCTTGTAGTCTTTTGCTGTTAAAGAATATAATCACCATACCATTCTTTTCTTTGTATATAACATATGCAGTATCATTTTCTGATGCCAGCACCTACTCCCTGATCTCCCCAGCCACCTTAGACTCCTCCTTTGAGTTTCTGCCCCCCAATAACGAGCCCATTAGCACCCTCTGGAAAAATAGTGAAATTTCCACACTGCCCTCACCAAATTTCCCCTAGTCTGTATGAATCCATCTAAGGACTCTCATGGAAAAAAGCCAGAGACCTAATGGGATTAACCCAGTTAACAAAAACATAAGATAACATGAATGAATAAACATTGATGATGGAGGGTTCTCTCCCCATGGTAGTGCTGCAGACAGTGCCTGTGTGAAATCAGATTGTGCCCTTTGCATATTGGCCTCATTGTAAACCACAGGAGACCTGCTGATATAGGTATGTGCTGATCTCGCCACCAATATAACATTTAGAAGCCTGAATACATGATAGCTTTGTCAACACTCCAATAAAAGTTTTTACCTCCCCATGATATGCATAGCGGTAGACAGCTCTAAGTATGTATAGTATATGGAGATGCATACTTCGACATGTGAGCTGTTACAGTTGCAGCCCAGAAAGGTAGTTGTCGAACCAGTCCTGTCACACACACGCAGTATACTGTATCATGCAGATTTTACTGGGGATAGTATTAACCTGGGGTGTCCCTTTCACATCCAGGCCATGCCTTCAGCTGTAAGGACCTACTTCCCCTCTCCATATGGAAATAGTGGGAACTGCAACTGTGTGAGCTGTTTTAATTTTTGATGGCCTACCCTCTGTGATTACCTTTTCCTTTGCACTGAGTATTATATTAGTTACCCTTTGCTGCACATATCACAGACACCTGTTATGGCCATCCACGTCATTCATTTTCTGTACCACTTTCTGCCATATCTGGCTCATCTCGCCCGAGACACTTTTGCCGAGGATGTGCATGCTGAAGGCATGCAGTAACGCCTTTTCCTGGTTGTTGAACTTTCCCAGCCATTGTCTCTCTTGGGGACCCACTGCAAGTCCTGTGCAGCTGTGGGTTACCCGGTAGTTAATGAGTCTCTCAGGCAGTTTGTGGAAATTATCTACCTGTGCCCAGTGGCTGCATTTCCTGCATGCTGCAGCAGGTTAACCATTCTCTGCTGTGCATACCCTTCCGGATGTACATTCCGCTGCTATGGGCATTGACTACCTACATTGCTTCTTGCATCTCTGGATTAGCTCCATAAAGTAATATGCTCAGCCTTTTTCCCCCTCCTTCTCACATTGCATTGCCATATATACCCTTATATACAGAGGTCTTACTGTCACTTGTCTCTTGTCTTTCCTTGGGTATCTGGTGCCCATAATCTGCACCACTACCGCCATTATAGCTGAACATGATGGTGCCATGCTGTTGTGCTTTGTTCCTGCTCACCCATACCACAGGCGATTACATTGCTGGGGTACATTACCAGGCAAGTTTCCTGCCTTCAGTATAGTATATCAGCTTTCAAAGAGCAAGTATGCAAAGTCTTGCAATCCACTAATTTTCTTCTGTAAGCATTCTTGCACAAAATCGCACCCATGCCATGTATCACACTAATAAGGCCTTGTACAGCCGCATTTCTGCTAATGAGTCAATTTATCACAACTTTCTCTTAATTGAATCCAGAAAGTGGTGCTCTACTCATCTGGCACTAACTATACATTGCTAAGGCCCTGTGAAATCATAAGACCAATATGCTTGTGTCGAAAGCTTGTGTGAAACCTTAGCATCATGACATTGTGCTATGATGACTTGGGAGAGCCCCGCTGTTGCACTACTAAACTGTGCAGTGGTCATGGCTTCTTTAGATTCAGTGAATGGCAGGGTTTCTGCTTGGTGTTCTAGAGAGAGCAAGATGTTCTTGTTCTTCTTCTCACAGGGATTTTTCTGGGTTCCAGTTGGGTAGGTATGATAGTCCACTGTTCATTGCAGATATCAGCCATGAGCTTGCTAGGATGGTGAGGGATGCTGCTAGTATCACCCATTCTGGTGAGAGATGGTGGCATCAGAAGAATGAACTGCAGTGGCAACATGCTGATATGCTCTAGCAGTGGCATGCAGATGTTAAGGGGAGGAAGAGAGATGTATTTGTAAGCATTCCTTCCTCTTATTTTACCTACTGTTCCTATATAGTGAGGTGTATGTACTTTCTT